>NW_015090808.1:575225-600772 GCF_001431845.1 Calidris pugnax | reverse complement strand
ACCCACCCATTCAAAGTGTGTTTAGGAGCTTTGGTGTGAGCCCCAGGTTGGGAGGGGGTGGCTGTGAAAGGAGCCCCACCATCCCCTCCTTCTCCTCTCGCCCACCAGCAGGAACCCCTGTAAATACTGTAAGTACTGTAATTTCTCACCCGTCAAAACCCAGTCCTCTTCTCCAGATGGTCCCTCGGTCATTCCTCAAGCTGAAAAAAAAAAGCATCACAGAGGTAGAATAGGCGCTAAGAAAAAACAGCTGTGGCAAGACTTAAAAAATTAGATATTTTTTTTTTTTCCCTTACTGGAAGCGTTGATGTAAAGGTGAGAGAGATATTTATTTTTCCAGCGTGGTGCACCTCAAAATCCCCACAACCACGATGCATCTGACTGCAATAAGGTACGAGTAATTTATGTCACTAACCATCCTGTTCACAGTCCACCCAGTCGCGCTCTCTCCTGTGTGTTGCTGTAAAGTACTTGTATATAGGATTGAGAACTAAAGATATTTATTAAAAGTTGATTTCTTGATAGTATTTTATGTACTAAATATTTACACTAAGGGCAGTTGGCTATTCTTTTTTGCCAAGGTAAAATAGAGAGATGTAATTAGATACCTGTACATGCTATGTCATATGGATAGAACAGAAATTTAAGCTAACTAAACTACTGTAGAGAAATTGTTGATCTTATTCTTTAAAAAAAAAAAAGGTCTTATGACAGGTTTTTTTTTTTTATTACAGGCATCTGTAATTTCTAAATAGGTTATTAAAAGTTTTCACGTGCAATTTTTGCTTCCCCATTAAAAAAAAAAAGTCCCCGTTGATTGACCCATTTAAAAGAACAGTGAAACAGTGGAATACCTACCTCCCAACCGCCGGAAAGTAGGGTAGGACCACAAAGATTAAATTCTGGAAGTGCCTGCGGTGATTCCGTGGGATCAGGAGGAGAAAATAAGGATGGGAATGTTGTTGTGGGAAGAGTTTGGAAGCAGCGAGGGGGTGGGATGGTGCTGCGGGGGGGATGTAGGGCTGCGGGGGGCGTGACCAGACCCACTGAGGCTTCGGCTCGACACCCCCGGAGCATCACCAGGGCTGAGAGATGCCTCTTCAGATGGTACAGACAATCCCTGAGCCCCACACAGACAAATAAAAGGTGTGTTTTGTTTCTTCGAAATTCCCCCGGAGTCAAATTCTCTTTTCTCTCCCTTCTTTCCTCTCTGGCGTACGTACAGCGTGGGT
This sequence comes from Calidris pugnax, assembly GCF_001431845.1. Classification (NCBI taxonomy): domain Eukaryota; kingdom Metazoa; phylum Chordata; class Aves; order Charadriiformes; family Scolopacidae; genus Calidris; species Calidris pugnax. Next base: position 599,540 of record NW_015090808.1, on the reverse strand, counting down.
GTAGATAATCCTTGTACCTCTCCCGTTTCTCTCCTACCAAGCTGATTGCTCTGGCTGTCAAGTGTACACTACTGATGCTGTTCGTTGTATTGGGGAGCACGTAGCAATAAAACCTTTAACACAACGAGTCTGTCTCTCCTTTGATTCACCAGGGAGGGTATATTTTTTTCAATTTTTAAGCTTCCTCTTTTGTAAAACGAAGGGCCTTCACATCCTGGGCATGACATTTACTGCCTTGGGGGGAAAAAAAAAAGTTAATTTGAATTAATTTTTTTTTTTAAAAGCAGAGGTACTGCTTTTGCCATGGGAGAGCAGGGGCTGCAGAGAACTAAGGGGAAAGGAAGGAGTGATAATATTAAGAGGCCGAATTTCCAACCCACTGCTTTGACCAGAGGGGTTTGTGTCGCTCAGTTTGGCTTCAGGTCGCAGCTAAACCTCGTGTTTTTACCACATTCTGCCAAGAATTGTGTCCTCTGAGTGTGTTCTTGACAGCTGTAAGCTGAGCAGGCAACTCAGAAGTGTCTGTTGAATTCACATTGGTGTTGAGAGCACAAACACCAACATTTCATTAGCAAGAGGTTTAAAAACATTCTAGGATTTATTTAAGCACCACTTGAGGGTGCTAAAAAGCTCTATTAATCAATAATTAACCCTGTTGGGGTAAATGGCTTGCGATGGGCAGTAACAGCTGTAAACTGGGCTGGTTTCCCATCCTGGAGCATCTCTGGGAATGGCAGCTCCTGCCAGGCAGCAATTTTAGTGGGAAACAGCAACATTACCAGCTGAGAGCTGCTTTAATCACCAATTAAAAAAATCTGCAGACCAATCTCTGGGAATGGCAGCTCCTGCCAGGCAGGGATTTTAGTGGGAAACAGCAACTTTCAGTATGTTACCAGCTGAGAGCTGCTTTAATCACCGATTAAAAAAAATCTGCAAGACCAGCAGGTAGTTTTTCATGTAATAATTAACCCTGTTGGGGTAAATGGCTTGAGATGGGCAGTAATGGGAGCTGTAAACTGGGCTGGTTTCCCATCCTGGAGCATCTCTGGGAATGGCAGCTCCTGCCAGGCAGCAATTTTAGTGGGAAACAGCAACATTACCAGCTGAGAGCTGCTTTAATCACCAATTAAAAAAATCTGCAGACCAGACAAAATTCCATTGTTAACTCTTTAAAGAGGTACCTTTGAAGAGACCTTTGAGCCTGTCGTCATCTGAATCGCAACGAAGGCAGAGATTCCAGCAGCTCCGACGCTCAGGAAGGTGCCAACCATCTATATTCAAAAATGGAAGAAGTCCTTTTCAAGTTTCTAAAATGCACAAAGGGAGTTCAGGCTTCAGTAACCTGATATTAACACGGTGCAAAACCGGTCAGGTGTCTTCTAGGAGCTTCAGGCTTCTATGTACTATTCACATGTGGGGTTTTTTTCCTAATTCCTGGAAGGGGGACTGTGCCCAAGGTGGGATCGCATGTGGCAGGTGTTGTGTGGGTCAGACCTTACTCACTGCAGTGAAAAGGGGGGGGAAATCTTCATTTTTAGTCCCTGGGGAATGCCATTTCTTTTGGGTACAACGCCCAATGTTCTAGCCTGTTATTTTTACCTCTGCATAACATAAGGAAAGATCAAAACCCCTTTGAAATCTGACGGGTGATGGATCCAAATGTAGGTGCGTGTGTGAAAGAGCAGTGATTGACTCCATAGGGAAGAGTCACGGCTGCTCCTCTCCCTCCTTTTGGGGTGACTGCAGGGGCATTCATGAGATCAAAACTACAATAGCACATTTTAGTAAATTGGCTCTACGTGTTCCGTGGTACAAGGATCTAGACCCCAAAATACCAAGACTTCTATGCTGTGATCACCCTCAAAGGGGTGTGAGGAGATCTCTTGCATCCTCCAGCCAATCCCAAATGAGTTAAACCATCTCCAAGTAACACATAGACCTTCTTAATGTATAGACTAAGGGCTGTGTTTTGGGGCCTGAAACCCAGCTGGTCAGACTGAAGCCCAGCTGGGTTTTGAAGGTGCTGCTTAGAAGCACCTGGGAGCCGCCCGGAGCAGAGTCCTCCCAAAGTCTCCAATTCTCAGGGTTTTTCCCCCAAAGGGCAGGGAGCACGTCACCCAAAGTGGCCTCCAACCCACCACCAAGCCCCCTGTGTCCTGGGAGAGGAGTGAGGGCTCCCAACCATCTCCAGAGCACTGTCAGCATCCCGTAGCACTGACAAATCCCCTTCCTAACAGAGCCTAATTTCTCGTTAACGAGCACAAAACCATAAGGAGGGTTGGTGTTTCAAACCTGGCCACCAGGAGGTGGCCTCCCTTCAAACCAGGAGGGACCTGGGGGGTTGTTGCCCAGACCCAACTGAGGGATCACACCTGGGGACCCACTTTCCACCCCAGTTCCTCGCTGGAGCCCTAGCACATGGCACCAAGCTGGGAGGCAAAAATGTGACACTGGGAGCAGGGAGGTTCTCTGCTCTGGAGGTTCTCCACCTCTCCAAGCAGGACAAAGCAGCCTTTGCTGGCTAGCAGGAGAGAGGAGGCACTAGCCCAACCCCACAGGGCATTAATAACACCCCAGGGCAGGTAGCCACCTGGCACTGCTGGGTCTGTTCCTGGGGCAATGGGGGGGCAGTGGGAATTTGCAGAGAAAGCGAGTGCTGTACCAGCAAGAACAAAATTTCAGTGCTGCTCCAAGCACCCAGAGCCCCAATTGCTGTTGGTTTTGATGGAAAATGAGTAACCCTCGCCCTCAAGCAGCAGGGAAATACTGAGCAGTCAGTTTTGTACTGACTGAGGGAGAACACGAGATGTATTCCTCAGGGATGGATGTGTCCATGCTGCAAATAGGAGAAACCCAATAAAAGGAACAATCTACAGATCGGAGTCAGTCTGCCCCGAGTGAGGGTAAGCACAGAAAAGAACCCAAAAAACATGTTTTTCAGTTGTAGCAGGCTTCAGCTCTGCGTGTGGCCGTTCCTTCTGAGCCACAGTCAGTGGGTAAAACATCTCTCCCAGTGAGGAATTAAGGCAGGAATGAACGAACGCGTGCCTACACCCCCACCCAGCCGAAGGAGCCCCCCCCATGGCTGCCCAAAATGAAGCCCAGCAGGGTTTTTTTAAGATGATGCATTTAGAAATGTGCTTAGCAGCATCCAGGACTTACCTGCAGCCCTGACGCAGTCTCCCTGCAGACGAAATGCGGTTTTGGAGGCTGCCCAGCAGGGTGGCACCTCTGGGTACCACAGTCAAACGCTGAAGGTCCTGGGTGTCTTGGACCAAACTCCTCCACTGTCCTACATCTGGCATCCCAAAGGCACGTGCATCATCACTGCTGAGCCACCCCAGCTTCTGAATTGGGTTCCTGGAAGTAACGTTTCACTCGTTTCTTTCCCTCCCTAAAAAAAAAATCCATCCTCCCCAGAGCCCAACAACGCCATCCCAGGCCCCATCCCTCCCAGCCCTGAGCAACCCCTCGGGCTCCAAACCAACCCCCAGTTCCAGCTATTGGCTACAGAAGATTGCTGTAGCCAGAAATAGTTGCCTTTTAAATTCTCATCTAATAAAAGACAGAGAGAAAGGGTGGAAGGAGAGGACAAAGTGTAAAAGCTGCCCAGTTCAGGTTCTAAAATGCCATTAAACACACCTTTCCCAGCACTCACTCTCTTCTGGCAGCTCAGATTGTGCTCGCTGCCCCCCAGCTGTTATCCCCAGGACACCCACTGCCCAGAGACCTCCCAGAGATCAGAATTCCCAAGGGAGCATTTCTTTCCAGCTGAAAAAAAAAATAAAAATCCTATATTAAAAACATTGGGGGGTACTTTTTGCTTATGTTTTTTCCTATGAAAAAGCTTTCTAATTTCCTACCTAAATTTGCTCATGGCCAATAGGTACCCTTTCTGTGCTTTCTTGTAGCTAAATGTGTCGAGTTTATTTCCTGGTATTTACACTTCTAAGGCTCAGGAACAGAGAAGCAGGAGGTCCTGCCTCATGTGCTGTCGGGGCTGTGCAACGGGGAGCTCTTTGCTGCATCTCTCCCAGTCCTTCAGCAGCATTTCTGTGAATTTGGTTTAAATTAACCTTTCTTGAACACATGGGCTTTGACTGATACAGCCTGTTCCAGGAGAAGGCTCTCTAATGCTCCGGGGAACTTTCAGAAAAGAGCTCCATCAGAAATACTCCATGTCACACTGCCCTGAGATCCCACACGGTTACTAACTCCCTCTTAACTTTTCTTGAGTTAATAAACCTGGAGCTTTCTTCTTCCCTGATGCTTCTTCCCTGATGCTTCTTAGCAATGAGCAATGAGCTCCTGGGCCCAACAGCCAGAAACCATCACTGTGACATAAATCATGGCCTTACCCTGGTTATGCAGGTTGATACTGGTTTTTATTACCTGCCAGGGCAGCAGGTACCGATGGCACCGGTGCCAGTGACACTGTTTGAGGGGACAGAGAGCCCCTGACAGGGGCAGACAGCAGCCAAGCTGCAACCCACACACATTATTTGACAATAAAACCAAAAGCACTCACCCTAAGATAAATGGATTTTGGGGAGGATTGCTCTGGCAAGCAGAGGAGAGGGGACAGTTCCCCTCTGAGGCCATCAGGAGCATCCCACACAGTGACATCCCACACCACAGCGATGTCACAAGACCCACAAGAACAAAACCAAGTCTATAAACACGAGCCCAGGCACGGCTCAGCTCCTGCACAGCAACTTCATAGAATCATAGAATCGTCTAGGTTGGAAGGGACCTTAAAGATCATCTAGTCCAACCACTAACCTAACCCTGACAAAAAAATAAATGAGAAATAAGCAATAAAAAAATCACTAAACTATATTCCTGAGGACCATGTCAACCCGTCTTTTGAACACCTCCAGTGATGGTGCCTCAACCACTTCCCTGGGCAGCCCATTCCAAGGATTCATAACCCTTTCCATGAAGAAATTTTTCCTAATCTCCACTCTGAACCTCCCCTGGGGCAACTTGAGGCCGTTTCCTCTTGTCCCATGGCCTGTTCCTTGGGAGAAGAGACCGACCCCCCCTGGCTACACCCTCCTTTCAGGGAGTTGGAGAGAGCCAGAAGGTCTCCCCTCAGCCTCCTTTTCTCCAGGCTGAACACCCCCAGCTCCCTCAGCTGCTCCTCACAAGACTTGTGCTCCAGACCCCTCACCAGCTCCGTTGTCCTTCTCTGGACCCGCTCCAGCCCCTCAATGGCTTTTTTGTGAAGAACGGTTAGAGTTGGAAGAGACCTTAATTGAGCTCCAACCCCCTGCCCTGGGCAGGGACACCCCCCACCAGACCAGGTTGCTCAAAGTCCCATCCAGCCTGGCCTTGAACCCCTGCAGGGATGGGGTATAAACTTCCTCTTTAACAACTAATAGACCTTCAAATCAGAAGAAATTAGCCCACAAAATAGCCCACAAAATGCATGGACACTCCATGAGCTGTTCTCAGGAAGAAAAAGCAAATATTCACACCACCAGCAGCTCACCTGGGACACCAGTGCCAATCCCGGGACACCAATGCCAATCCAGCTCGTTGCAGCTGATCTTTTTTCTTCATCAGGCCAGACGGGGTTGTTACAAGGCTCAGGATGTATTCGGAGGCGTGTAAAAAAATATAAATACCTCATCGAAGTGTGAGACGGATGCTCCCATCCCTGTGCAGAATCCAGCAAGACCTCCTCGCTTCTGCTGTGGCCATCCCTGCTGCTGGCTGTGGGTCCGGACAGTCCGTGGGGCTGGGATGGGGCCAGGATCTGGAAAAGCTGAAAAATTTTTCTCCTTTATCTGTCTGTCTGTCCCTGCATTTCTCATTTTAAATGTCTCTTTCTCATTTCAACAGTTGTCAGTCGATTTGCAGGACCTGCATTTAAGCTCCAGCCAAGGGGGGGGTTTATTTCCCCTCTGGTGGTAGCTGTGGTGCAGCCTCCTTTCTCTTGTTAGTCTTTATATGTTATTGCTCTTTTTATTTCCTGTTTTTATGGGGGTGGTGTTACTGCACTGCCTTTGACCCCTGCTTAGGTACTGGGGGGCTCTGCCTGGGGCGGGGGGGGCAGCTTTTGTTTCCTGCTGTCATTAGGTTTAAGCATGTGTGTCTCCTAGTTTTATTGTCATCTCTTTGGATTACCTGAATTAGTGCCAGTGTATTATTTAAATTTTTTTCTTGTTCTTTTTCTTTTTTTTTTTTAACTTCTGCTGGCTGATAAACTGAAGCTGGAGCCTGTTGTTGTTAAAACCCTCCTTTTAACGTTTACCTTATTGCTTACACCTGAAATGCTCAGCTGACCTCCTGGTCTCTGGTAAGGTTTCTGTTTAAGCTGAGCTCAGGTGAAAGTGGTTTTTGGGTGATCTGTGCCCAGGGAGGGGGGCTGTGGGGAGCCCCCTGAGAACAGGGATGCTTTTTCTAGTTTAAGACAAAGCCTTAGAGCTTCTTTGCTTCCTCTGGACGGGGAGATGTAAGTTGGGCCTGGAGCACCCCTTTGCTTCCCTGGGGGTCCCTTCCTCCCCCCTTCAGCCATGGGAGGGGGCTGCGGTGGGATGAATATCACCAGCTTTGGCTTGGGGGGGCTGGGTGGGAGCGGGATTCTGGGGGGGAGGCAGAAGCAGGTAAAGCAAAAACTGTAATTTCAGCTACCTGGGCTGCACAGACTGTTCTTTTTTTTCCCCCTGGTTCCTGCTGCTGATGTAAAAGCTGCCCTCACCCTCTCCCGGGGAGGCTGGCTCTGAGTGCTGCAGCTCAGCAGGACGGGCGCTGTGCTGGGCAGCACTGGGTGGGCTGGGGAAGGGCTGCCCCCCCCGAGCTGTAACGGTCTGGGGGGGTTGGGGGGGCTGGCATATATGGGGGGAACCATCAGACCCCCACAACCAGCTTCCTAAGGCGAAGGGATGCCTCAAAAAGAGCAGAAGGGGGGGGCCGTGTGATGAAAGGAACCCACCCTGATGTGCCCAGCAAGGTGTCCCCCCCCCATCCCAGGACGGGGGTGGCCATAGGTGACACCCCTGCACCCCCACCTCTGGGCTGTTCTCCCTGGTCCCTCCTTCCTCCTCTGCCTCCTCCCCGCATCAGGCGGGAGCTGCAGGGTCTCTTCTCCCTTCCTCCTCCTCCTCCTCCTCCTGGCTCTGAAGAGGCGGCTGCTGCGGAGCTCTGGCACCCGTAAGTGGGGGTACCCCCTGCCAGTGGGGTTTGGGGGGGCTGCTCTGGAGCTTTTGGGCTGTTCCTCCCTCTCTGCTGTAGCTGGGAGCTGTGATAGCAACAGGTTTGTGTGTGTGTCTGTGCGAGGTGGGGATGCTGGTCCCTAGGCTCTGAGGTGGGGTGGGGGGGACACCCCAATTTATCTGGGGATATAAGAAGGGACTCCTGGTGATGCCAGGGATCTGCCTTCTGCTAAGCAAGCCCCCCTGAACACTGTCCCAAGGCTGTGACAGTGACCAGCAAGGACCAGCGTGTGATGGGGACAGCATCTCTGCTGCTGGAAACAAGGATTTAAATGTGCTGGGGGTTTAATCCCTGTGCAGGGCTCCGGGCTCTGGCAGAGAAAAGCCCTTTGCCACTAAGAGCTGTGAAAAAGGGGGGAGAAATGCCGTTTGTGCCACTTGCTTTGCTTTTTTTTTCTTTCGACTCGACAAATGGCTGTCAATGGGAGAGAGCTGGGATCGTGTTTTAAAGGTCAGTTTGTCAGATGCTACTGGTTAAAGCTGCTGCCCTGTTGTGTTTGGGAAATTTATATGCTGGGAATCGGGGTTCTGTTAATTTTGCTGTGAACGAGGGTGGGGAAAGCTTCGTGGGGGATTTTAGAGCAAGTTCTGTGTGGGTTCTGCCTCTGACAGTCCACGCTGTATCCCTGTCAGTGCCAGCAGCATCACTGTGTTCAGATCACACACGGAGGAGCATTCAACCTGAATTTCAGTGTTATTTTGAAGGGAATCAGCATAAAAACTCTCCTTAAAAAAACCCAACATTTGGGATGCTTTAAGTCAGTGACAACCCCTTTTAGTCAGGGAACTACTCATTTCAATCAGAATGGCTCTCCAAGGGGTGACTTAGCGATTTATTTTTTTTTCCCCAGTGACTAAGAAAAGTTTTACGTGCTCTTATTTTGCTTTTATATCAATAGCAGAGTACTGCCAGCTGGAGCTCGAAGTACCTTTTGCTATCTAGCTCTGTCTACAGAAAACTAGTGCCTTGGTCTTAAAATCCGAACCATATTCAGGGGCTGCAAAGTATAGAAGGCAGTGGGACCAGTTTCAAGCATTTTGCTGGAGAAAGGGTAATTAATCGAATTTTTCAAGAAAGGGTAATTAATTGTATTTTTTGAAAATGTTCCATTAATTCACTGTTTCAGTTTGCAAAGTTAGACAATGCCAATTCCTGAAACTTTCTCTTTTTTTCATTTTTTGCACTGAGAGCCCTGCTAATAGCATCCACAGGCCACCAGAGGGGCTGAAACTTTCTCTTTTTTTCATTTTTTTGCACTGAGAGCCCTGCTAATAGCATCCACAGACCACCATAGGGGAAGAATACGGTTTAGTGATTTGTTTTTTTAATTGCTTATTTCTTATTTATTTTTTTGTCAGAGTTAGGTTGATGGTTGGACTAGATGATCTTTATGGTCCCTTCCAACCTAGACAATTCTATGATTCTATGACTCTTCTTTCTCATTCAGATACCCCTGTCCAGAACACATTTTTTGTCAGGGAACCTATTCTCCCTTTTTCCTTCTTTGCCTGAAAAGAACAATAGCAGATCACTACTAAAATATTTAAAAAATATATAGTAAAGAAAAACTTTCCTGTGCACGATTAAAAACAAATGAGGGGCACAATCTACAAAAAACAGCACAAACTTTTCTCACTTTGACCACTTTCCTCACCTCTCAGCTGCTGGGAGTTTTCAAGCAGCCCAGACCTTCTTTGCCTGAAAAGAACAATAGCAGATCACTACTAAAATATTTAAAAAATATATAGTAAAGAAAAACTTTCCTGTGCACGATTAATATGATTCTATGACTCTTCTTTCTCATTCAGTCACCCCGTGCAGAACACATTTTTTGTCAGGGAAGCTACTCTCCCTTTTTCCTTCGAACAATAGCAGATCACTACTAAAATATTAAAAAACATATAGTAAAGCAAAACTTTCCTGTGCATGATTAGAAACAAATGAGGGGCACAATCTACAAAAAACAGCACAAACTTTTCTCACTTTAACCACTTTCCTCACCTCTTTGCTGATGGGAGTTTTCAAGCAGCCCAGATTTCTTCTCCGTGTCCATCAACAGGTGTCAAAAGAAATCTGTTCTGTCACTCCTTTTTTCAGCGTGGATTTACAGAAAACCTGCCTTGCAGCCTCCTGAAAGGGAAGAATAGGGTTTGGCTGAGAAATTGGGCCAATATAGCTAACTATATATATACACTAAACATGGGCTTTTTCTAAGACCTCTGAGGACCAGAGAAAATATTCTACAGTGAGAAACTGGGCAGGATCAGACTGTTCAAGGTATCACAAGTAGAATGACTGGTGGCTTCCTGCTGTGTGCTTACTGACATGGGTTAGTGATGGTGTTTATCAGAGTTTGGTGGATGGTTGGACTTGATGATCTGAAAGGTCCCTTCCAACTTGGACAATTCTATGATTCTGTGAATGTAACTCTTTGCACGGGAGGATCATTTATTCAGTTAAAATCTCAGAGCAAGGAAAACTTACTTCCAGCCCTTGCTGCCCTTGAGGCAGGGCAGTGATTTGATATTTTCCTTTGCTGCGTGTGCTAAATCCTGGCTTAATTAACCTCAGGTATGGGATCCCATCACCCTCATTCCTTTTGTTTGCATCTGGACTCACACTTTTGCTGACTCCACTGGGGCTGATGGTATGTACGGTGATGTACAGCAATGCTAAAGGCAAAGGGAGGGTTGTAAGACCAGTAAAGGAGCAACAAAAGATGGGGAGAAGACTGGTACCAAGTCAACTGGTCCCACAACATTGCTCCAGTCACCTGGTGACCTGTGATCTGAGCTCATTGGACTGCATTGGTGGGTGGCTTCTATGGGAATGGTAAGAAAACTGACCCTCACCTTGCAGCTCCTCACTAAGTGAGGGTGTCTGTAGGGTACAGCTGTAAAGGACCACATATAATTTCTCCTCAACAGAGCAGCCTGGGTGAGAATTGCATTATTTGTATGGAAGTTTAACAGTTGGTGGTAGCTGATACCAGTATTTCATGCATTAATGCCCTTAAAGCAAGCGAGGTGATTAATTCTGTAATGACAGATGACGCTATAGACTAAAATAACTTCCCAATGGCATTAAAATCTAAGGATAAGGCTTTTTGAAAACTTTGGCCACCTCTCGCTGTGGCAGGATGATATCTGGAGCCTTTGACTAATTCTGTCTTTCTGGCATGGTAAATAAAAGTGACAGGAAAGCAGTTGTCTCTCTTGAAGGACATCATCAGCTCTGCCTTCAGAAGAGTTACTGCACCCTTTGTTTTCAGCTGTTGCTAAAATTGAAGCCTGAAGTCCCAAGCCTGAGAGTGTCATTAAAATGCTATTAGTCATTAGGTGACCCTAGTCTGTAGGTAATAACTTCCCAATGGCATTAAAATCTAAGGATAAGGCTTTTTGAAAACTTTGGCCACCTCTCGCTGTGGCAGGATGATATCTGGAGCCTTTGACTAATTCTGTCTTTCTGGCATGGTAAATAAAAGTGACAGGAAAGCAGTTGTCTCTCTTGAAGGACATCATCAGCTCTGCCTTCAGAAGAGTTACTGCACCCTTTGTTTTCAGCTGTTGCTAAAATTGAAGCCTGAAGTCCCGAGCCTGAAAGTGTCATTAAAATGCTACTAGTCATTAGGTGACCCTAGTCTGTAGGGTTAGAGGGTGCTTGGGGTTTTCTGTTGTTTTTTAGTGGATAAAATTAGGTGTTAGAGCCACTTGCTTGTGCAGGGGAGCGTTATTTAATGAACATAATCAGAGTGACAGATGAAGACAGCTTAATGGCCCATCCAATGTAGACACTTCTCAGCATAAGCTGCTTGGAACACAGAAGCAAATGCTGCCCAGTGCACCTGGAAAAATGCAGGAAAGGGCACAGGGATGGCTGGGGGCCATGTCTGGATAGAAAATCCCTGCGAACTCGGCAGCTGAACCCCACTGAGGTGACCTGTGTGTGATAGGGGTACGTAAAACTTCTGACCTCGGCTAGAGGTACCTATCAGTTTTATCCAGGAGAGGTGCTAATTGCCTGGTACGTGATGAAAATCAAGTCACTCAGGCAGTAAATGGAAATTCAGGAGTATTCAATGGATTCAAATGACTGGAGCAATTTGCAGAGAGAAAACCAGTGGATTAATCTGAGTATTTAAAGTGTGTAGACACCGGTGTGCCCCGTCAGCCAAACTGCAAACGTAGGAAGGTACAGGATGAGTTCACTACTACTAGAAACTCCTATTTCTTTATCTAGAGAGATGATGCTATGCAGGTTAAAACCCTTGCTATAACCTTAATAGGTTCACTACTACTAGAAACTCCTATTTCTTTCTAGAGAGATGATGCTCTGCAGGTTAAACCCTTGCTATAACCTTAATAGATTTATTTTTATTTTTTTTTCCTTCTGTTTAGCCTATAGTTATTCAAGACTAAAGGTGTTGCCTCTGGAACAATCTGACCTTTGGTTGTGGGGCAGTGCTAAGGGTTCAGCACCAATTTGCTGCACGGGCAGTCTTTCCACCCGCCCTTCATTGAGGCAGACCCTTCTGCTTAATTTCTAGTGAAGCCCAATCAGATATTCCACTGCCTGGGAACTTGGGCGAGGAGGTAAAATGCTGTTCGATTGTAACAAGCTCTAAGTGGTGATCCGTGATGGAAAATGCCAAACCCTGCAATTAGTTTCATGTTAAGCGTGCTGCTGTCTGGGTTTGAAAGAGCATATGCTAAGTGGTAAAGAGCCAGGGGGAAGGGTGTATTTTTTGAGCTACATTCCCCCAACCCATGTCAATATTATTAGACTAAAGGTATTAATTGCAAAGGACAGTAACTCATCCCAAAAGAAGTGTTAGCTCAAGTCCTGTCTGAGAACAAGCAGGGTTTGTAGCTGTTGTTCTAAGACTCCCTTTTACTTGGATTAGGATGGGGGTCTAAGTGGTAAAGAGCCAGGGGGAAGGGTGTGTTTTTTGAGCTACATTCCCCCAAACCACGTCAGTATTATTAGACTAAAGGTATTAATTGCACAGGACAGTAACTCACCCCAAAAGCAGTGTTAGCTCAAGCCCTGGCTGAGAACAAGCAGGGTTTGTAGCTGTTGTTCTAAGACTCCCTGTTACTTGGATCAGGCTGGGGTATTTTTTGGTGTGGGGGTAAACAACTTATTCTCTTCCAATAGTAGTTCACACCCCGCTTTACTTGTGTGCAATTGCAGCAAATACCTGGACGGAGGGTGCTGGTCTCATAACTCTGGGCCTGCTGCTGTGGTTTTTATCAAAAAGGGATGCTTTTTGGGTAGCTTCACCTGGTTTTTATATATATTTTCACTCCTCTTCCCCCTTGATTTGTAAATAAATTACTTGTCTTCTCATGTCTGCAGACCAAATAGAGATTCCCAAGGTGAGGGTTGTATTGAGGTGGCTCTTCCAGCTAAGGAGAAGAAAAGAATATACTCCAGATCATGGGCTCTGTCTGCTTTCATGCCTATGTCATATTGGGCAATAACACTCCCATGCTAAAATAGATTCGAATCAAATAATTACATGTCTCTTGCTCATTTTTCACAATAAGCACAGATATAATCTAGCAGAAAGCAGCCTTGTGATGTGCTGTTTCATTGATATTGTTTTGGTTCAGGCTGCTGGCAGCTCGTGTGGTCTTAGGCTGGAGAAAGCAGGCTGGGAAGGATGAGGGAATTTCTTCGTTCCACTTTAACAATTCTAGATAGAAACCAATTTTCTAGGTAAAATAAAATAAATTAAAAATCCATATATCTTTCCAAGTTTTGTGTGTATAATGTTTAGAAAGCTGTGGAGGAGTTTGTCATAAACGCTGCCAAATTCTATTGCCCAAGCTCTCCGTTGCAGGGAAAAAAAAAATGCCATTATCCTGTTTGTCTTGAAGTGTTGGTGTTTTGTGGGCTGAGGGTAGCACTTCAGTCACAGGCACACTATTTTGTGAGTTTAGTTGTCTTAATTTATGCTTGTAGAGAGGTGGGGTTTTTTGTCTTAATGCTGGTTTTGTACTCAGTTTGCCACAGTGAGAATAACTTTTGGCTGGGAGACGGGGTCCTAGGAGTGTTGAAGGCTGGATGCCAGTGGGAGGGATGGCTGCAGCAGCCTCTGCATTTCCACTTATTGCCCTGCTGGCACGGATCTTGTCACCTTTTGTTGCCCACACAGCAGTTCCTGTGTGACAGTAGCTTCTGTCGTTACCTTAAAATACAATTTTCACTTGGACGCAAACCAACATGAAGCGAGGCGTAAATCAGACAGACTTTTTTTGCATTGCTGTCAAACTCAAAGCCATGTTTTGGTTGTGTGTCTGATCCAAGGAGCACTTGCAGTCTGAAAAGTGTTCTTTTTGGAACCGAGCTACTTGTCCTGCTCCCAGCAGCTCTGGGGTGGCCCCTCCATGCCCCATTCCTGTATGGACTAATGACTTGTTGTCATCGTACCTTGGGCTGGGCTCTGGTGGCTCAGCAGGGACTGCAGGATCCTCTGAGCTCCCCAAAACTCCATCGTGACAGCATCTGCTTCCCTCTCCCCAGTGAATTACCCTGCAAAGTGACAGACGGGCTCCCAAATTGCTGATTTTGTTTGCCAATTTTATTCTCTGCTGGGACTATATCGTGGTTGTCCCACCTTTCAGCTCCTACCTAAACTATGATTACACCGGCTTCCTCCTCCTATCTATTCCCCCAATTACTCTGTTTGCTTTCAATGCTCCAAATGACACGGCTGTCACCTCCGCCGGCGTGCTCTGACAGGGAGTGACTCACGTACAGAGCCTTCACCTGCACAGAAGATGGGATGATTCAGCTTGGTGCCCACCATCCGGCCAATATTGAAGGGCAGGGGATGGTAAAAAATGGGCTGCTGTGCCAGAAGGTGGCAATTTGGGAGGCTCATCTCCCATTAGGGAGGGATTTAGTGCTGCAAAAAGCCTGGCAGTGATCATTTAACTGTTCCTGCAGCTTAATCCAAACCACTTACTGCTAAGTATCTCTCCAGTGGAAAAAAGCTCAGACCAGTTCAGATGATATTTAGTGGGGTCCCTGGCTGCTTTCTCCCAGTGGAAAAAAGCTCAGACCAGTTCAGATATTTAGTGGGGTCCCTGGCCGCTTTCTTGGGATGGATGGGAAGCTGCTGCTGACAGACGGCATCTCAGGAGAACTTAATTAAAACAGTTTAACTCTACTGAAAGCTTCTTAAGAAGGGACTCGTTTCTCCTTCTGAATACAAGTAATGTATTATTTAAAATGGACAGAGGCAAGCAAGGTAGGAGGGAGTGGAGTAGCAGAGGGCACCAAGAGTGTCTTGTCTGGCTCAGGGGAGCATGGACATATTAGTGAAGGAGAAGAGAGAGCTTTGATGGGTTTCCACCCTACTTCCACAGCACTGCTGATGCTGCTGCACTGGGTGGCCCTGCTGAACAAGGAAAATGCTCTTCTTGCTGTATTAGCTTTTTTTTTTTTCCTACAGTGCTCTCTTTGAAGTTCTACTGCTCAGCCACAAAGAGCCACTTAATGTGATGAAAAACTCATCGCTTCTGTGCTGACTGCGTGTCCGAGTGGCAGAGACAAGGTGGAATGGGAGCACTTCAGCTTTCTGTGCAGTTTGGGCTCGTACAGCATCCATCCCTTCGTGGCAGCCAGCCCAGAACTCTTCTTGACGGTGCCATGGGGTGGGTGAACCCTCGAAAGGGAAGATTCCCTAAACACTGATGTCTCTGAAAGCATCCAGAGCACTGGGTAAATTGCACTAAACTTACTGAAGGGTATTCCTCAGAGTGTTTGTGCTTTGGGTACGATACTACATCAAAGGGACAAGAACACTATGGGGTGGCATGACAGAATGCACAGGAAATATCTGCTAATACCTTAATTTAACCTCAGTAAGAATGGCAATGCTTTCAAATTAGGTATTGTGCAGCTCCTAAATAGATGTTCTGTCATGGCTGCGCTAGGTTTCTAGCTTGGCAGCTATTTATTTCAGGCTTGAGTGTAACCATCTCTGTTACCATGACCAGGCCAAGCCCTGTGCTGAATGTGTTGGGTAATTTCCTTGCCCTTTACTCAACCAGGTGCCCTGTGATTATTGTCCCCTGTGCTGCTGGCATTAGAGGTGGTACCATCCCCGTTTCTCACCCCGCTGCTGGCCCCGAGGACTTACGGCTATAAAACACTCCTTAGATTCCATTTGGTAAAAAGGCCACTAACAGATGTGAAACTTTGAGACTCGGGTTGTGAGTGGTCTTAGGGGAATTCTTGTGACGATGGCAAAGCCGTTTCCAAGTAGAAGGGAGTTAAAAGTCTTCTGACTTGCGAGGCTTCTCAATAAAGTGGCTGGATAAGTGTGGAAATCTTACTTTAACCTTATTTCAGGGAACAATTGGCTGAGATTTTAGTTAAAATTTAAAACAGCCTGTGACACATCGAATAGAAAAACTTTAAATTCAGAAGCTTAGAGGTTGAGAGAAAAAAAAAAGTACAATGCCAAGCAATAGGCAAGCAGCCCAAGCTCTGAGTCTCCAAGAATTGATTTATGTTATAGCTGTCATAATATAACACACACACAAAACATTTTCTCTGTGCTTCTTTGCCACCAAACTGTTGGGTAACTTTAATTTTACTGTGTAAGCAAGGACTTGCTCAGTTCATGTTAAAAACGCTGTTGCTGTATCTGTTGATGCTATAAAATCTCCTTGGGCATTTCGTCGTGCGGCTTCATGATGGAGAAAAAGGCAAAAGAGGTAACTGATAAACTTCCACCCCATTTTCAACTATTAGCCAAACAGGATACTTCAGATTTTGACTGTTTCTGGGCAAACTGGTAGGAGCTGTGTATGTGTTTGAAAGGATAAAATTCATACATTGGCATCATAAGGTATTATGAAAGGATAAAATTAATACATGGGCATCATCGACCGATAAAGAATGGCCAAAAATGCTCAGCTGCAGCAAGGTTTTACCACGGTAAATTTTGAGCTTTACTCTTCCTCATTTACTGTGGTAATAAAATCAATGTTTGACATGAAAACTGTGCTGTATTATTTGAATGTCAGAAGAATGAAGCAGGGTGGAAAAAATAACACATTCTAGAAAAATGTAAGAGACTTGCTGTGAATGCCTCACCTGCCATTAGCATCTTTGGATTTACATCTGAGATTTGGTTTTTCAGTGAAATGTTTTATATTCCTAGCTCGAGGGGATGAGTAATCTGCACCTAAGTGTCTTTTTGCTTATTATAGCAATCCTGCTGATGGTGGTGTCCTTTATAATTAGACAGGATAGGAAAAGTTTAAGACCTTTAGAAAAAATTCCTTTGACAAAATATTTCCTTTGGTCCCAGCTCAGACTATCCAGATAAATGACTGCCAGGGGAGGATAAACCATTTAAGCCCATTCCTAAGAGCTCTGCAAGCAGCTTCAAGATTGGTACATCTCCCTGGGGTTGCCCATTTAAAAATGAGAAATGTGCTTCTCATTGTAAACTTGCTTTTCTTTATGGAAGTAAATGCCAGTAAGAAAAGAACTATTTTTTTGATTGCAACTTGCTATTTTTAGTGTGGCTTTTCTTTCCCAGCTCCTCTTTCCTACCTGAAAGCTAACCGTTTCCAAGTGCTATTCAGCGCTTGAGATAAGACACTCCTAGGTGTTTCTAAAAAACATCATGCAAATTCGGATGCATGAAAAATCAAATAAAACACTTTAAGAGTAAGTTCTACTGCCTTAATTCATAAATATCCTCAGAGTTTGTACTTTGCAGTTCAAGTCCTGTATTATACGGACTGAACACTTCTGTTTATACGGGAAACTGGCATTAAGTGCAAAATGAAGTTAAAACATACCTTAAAACAACGATTTCCAAGAGGTTAATGATAATCTTATGAAATCTTGACTTGGGCAAAAGGCTGTCTCACCTGTGGTGTTTATCTTGGCAAACCCAGGTGCTCTGTTTTCTTAGTAAGAGCTTCTGCACTTGAGCTTCAGTCTGGAACTTGGTGTTGGTGAAGCCTCGCTCTTTCTCTGGAAGAGAAATCAAAGATAAGCTCTCCTTCCAACATCCTCCATGTCCAACTTTTTGAAAGGTAGGATGCTACGGATAAAGTATTTCTGAAATTCACAGTAAAATGGAAGAACACATTGTCACATTTTACCTTTTTAGATTAAATTACCCCTCCTCTTACAATATTTCCCCGGAGGTCCCACTTTTGCGCCCTCTGATCTTTCCTGGGACTTCCCATAGTCTTCCCGCACGTGATCCAAGTCTGTGCTGAAATACATTGACCAGAACTAAATGCAACAAATGAGATGAGCCCCGAGTACCAAAGTGGAGATATTTCTGTGCACTGCTATCCTCCTTACGTGCCATTTTCCTATGTCATGCTGCTGTTGCCTCCCATATCTTGGTACAAAGCCCAGATCCATGTCCATAGTATCACTACCCAGTCAGTGCTCCCCTGGCTTTTCCTGCCTCGCTGCATGTTGCTGGGCAGTGTATCCCTGTTGAATAGGGTTTTGGTTTTAAGCTGGTTTCCTTAAGAAATGGTCTTTTGCAGCCAAAGTGCCCAGCTTGCAAACAGATCTCTTTTCCTGCTGTTGCTTCCTCCAAAAACATCACTTTTCACAAAGGCAGAGGTCACTTGTGACCACTTGCACTTCCAATTCTTAAAAATAACTGCCCATAGCACTTCACTGAGTCAGGAATATTCACAGTTCATCTCTTTACATATTTTTTTTTAGGCAAAACCGAATTTGTTTGCCTTGGTCAATAGCTTTTTCTGATCCACTGAGTCACAGGATGATCCATGCATTTGTCTCTTACTTATTTCTAAGGCACTTACAGAATGAGGTACTGCTGGTTTTGCCATCCCTCCGTGGCTGCATTTTGCAAGTAGCATTTTGTACCTTTCCAGCAGAACAGAAATGATATCATTCCAAGCTTTTCAGAAAATTTCTGTAGTTGACCCATTACTGAATATAGAGCTCAAAACAAGGGAAGAACAATTTTTTTTTAGCACTTACCACATTAAATTTTCTTTTTCCACAACAACGTGTTTCTGCTCTTCATGTCTCTGAAGGTTCCTTATCTTTGTTTCAGCTTCTAAAGCCTCAGAGGGTTCTGTGATGAGATTTCACACCTGCAGAAATCAAGCTAACAAAAACCAGCTGGTTATGCACAAAGGTGGAGCAGCGTTGGCCGGCTCCAGCGGTTACCAGACTCCCTTCGTGTGGCCAACATAAAAATAATGGCATTTGCTTCATAATTACCTTGAGTTGTTATTATAAAAATGGAAAATTAATTTTTTATATCCAGTGGCATGAGAATGTCCTGGTTATATTGCATATTTGTATAGGGGTGTTACTGGGATTTTAATGTTTAAAAACCCAGAGTGTGGGACTGGGCAGTTTTTCCACTCGTGGGGGCTCCTGTTTTACTTGTTTGCAGATTTTCCTCTGGTATATCAGATTAAGTAGGGAGGCCATGCCCTTATCAAATTACCATGTGGAAGCAAATTGCTTTTATTTGTCATCTTGTAATATTTATGCATTGCATTATTTTTTTTCCCTTTTCACAGATGACTGATGTTTCTGTCTTCTGTGCTTCTCCCAATTATTTATCACCCTCTCCTTTAGCTGGCGAGTACCTTGGGAAAAGATAAGGCACTGCCTTTATTTCTCCTTCCAGCCAATCCTTTTCCACCTCAGCTTCAATATAATAAAAACCTGTGTACCTTTTCCATTTCCTGGAAGTGCTGGTATTTGTAAGGCCAATTCACTGCGTTCACCACAGCCTCAATGACAGAGAATTTCATTAGTGTGGCTGCGGTCAGACAAGGTAGGACAGACCCAGCTCCGCTTTTCCCTCGAGGCACTTTGCAACTCCTTGTTTATCAGTTACAAAAACTATTCCAGAGTTCATTACTGAGCCCACTGAAAGCTGTTGCTTTACAATACATCGTCAGAAAGTGGAAAAAAATCCAAGACGTATATCCAAAAAGTAATTATGAAATTGTCCCTCCTGCTTGTAGTGTGATTAGCTATCATTTCAGTTGCCTTAATGAAAAGAACTGTAATTACTTCACCAGAATACTGCTATTGCACAGGAATGGCCCACAAGGACATATACCCCTGAGACCAAAGCCCTGGGTAATAATTTGTACTTGTAAAAAGCCCAGCAAAAGCCCATGTAGCCCCTGAATGGTTGTGTAGATAAGGTGCAAAGCAGTAATAAAATCTTAACCATAGATATATCATATAAATATACATATCTGCACAGAGGAACAACGCTACTCTACCATGGAATCACAAAGAATGCCTACCTCATCCCATCAGAGACCCCCCAAAAAGCCAGAGGAGAGCAGGCAAGGAGGGAAAGCCCCCTCTGTGTCATCTGCTCATGACAGCACAGGTCCCGTTGGTCACAGGGACTGGGGACACAGACAAAAGCCATCCTCCCCAAGCTTTGCTTCTTAAAGCAAAGATTACAGAATAAAATTAGTATTAATTTACAATAACAATAATAAAAATTAATAAATTTGGGGCTGTCCTATTTGCAGAGAAACCCTGGAGAGCATGAACTTTGGTGGAACCTCAGAGAAGCTGAATCAAAGGAGCCAAATACATGATTATTTTTGTTAGAGGGTGAGAAGGGGCAGAGGAACAGACTTTTTCCAAACTCTTGGGATTGGGTTTATTGCCACTCTTGGCCAAAATTTTCCAAAGCAGACGGGAGACCTACCAGGAGCCCAAGTCTGCACAGAGCAGAACTCCCTTTTCTGGCAGAGCTGCATTTAGTCTCTGAAATGCCGCAATTAGTCCAGGGCAGCTCCATCCCTTGCGTTTTTTGCTCCAAACACATAACAAATGTCAGATTACCAGCTCCATTTCTTGCTATTTCCCTTCCCCTGTGTTAACCCAAGCTCCTTTAATCTGTGATTTAATCTGTGATTAAAGGAACAGCATAAACTCCTACTGTCAAATATCTATATTTGAATTCTGCTAACACAGGCATGTTTGTAGGCAAACGCACCGGTGCCTGTTCTCTCCAGTGAATAGTAATATTGGCATTAAAACACTTTCCACAGCAGTTGACTCTGATCTCTGGCGAGTTAAGGCATTTGGCACATAATATATTTGAATAAAAATATTTTCAATCATTCTGAAAATACGTTGGGTAAAACCAATAGAGATAAATAATCTTTCTGCTTAAGGAGAATACACAACTATTGCAGGGTGTAGATCCTGCTTTCTTCAAACATACAAGCAGCCAGATTTTTGCAAGATATTTCAGATTCTTGTCTACTTACCTTAAGCAACATGTGAAAACAGACTCATTACAAACATCACATTGCTGCTGACTTCTAAAAAGGCAGAAGATTCCAGAAAATGATGGGTTTTTTCACTCCTCTGCTTGTTCCAAACCTGAGGCATATCAGAATAAATATTTTTTACCGCAGTTGCTCCCTGAAATGCTTGCGAAGGCTTTGATGTTATTGAATTTCATTGCCAGGCAAAATACAGAAAAGCTGCAATGCTTTCCTGAGACTTAGGTGTGAGTAAATACATCAGGGAGCAACTGGCAGAGACAGAAAATAAATTAGAAAGTCTTTTAAGTAAAACCCAGCAAGACGGATGAAATAAAAACAGTTGTCCCTTTAGTGTTGGTACCTAGCACTCATTTTTGTTTCCTGGGGAGAGGGCTGCCCTAGGTGGGGTGACAGCAGAACATCACCTTCCACTATTACTACTATGGGAAAACCAGCCCATCACCCCTCGTGCACAAAAAAGGGTCTTCTCCGAGTGTCCTTCCGTAGGGAAAGAGGTGTAGCCAGCACTTCCCTCACACACAAGCTCATTGGGATTTGGATTCTCCTTAATTCAAATTCCATTTATACTAAGGCTCCTGCACCTGAGCATTAATTTTATGCCTTCTGCCCCCAATTAATGTTGCTGGTCTTTTAAGTTAGGAACACCTCCACCCCCTGCCTCTTTAGACATCAATATACATGTGCCTATTAAAGAAATAGAACCCCAGGGGCCATTTTAATCAAGCGTTATCCAAAAGCTACCTTGCCAGTGGTATCAGCAATCCAATCCCTTTCCCTACTCCCTTTACCTAAAAGTTTCAAAGTCTCCATCTGGCAGATGAAATAAAGGTGGGAAAAACTTCTGAATGTTGCTACCAAGTTGTCTGCTTGGTTAGACCTGGTTGTCTGCCGTATTAAAAAGTTTGTCACAGATTTGATGTAGAATTTTGGTGCAGCATCTCCTAAAACTACAGATTCTGCAGGGCAAGAAACTAGATTGTGGCCAACAAAGTTAATCTCAGTGAGTCAAATGTGGAAGTAAATAAGTTTAGGGCACAAAAATTTGGTACCTGCCTTAAATTGATTCTTGCAGCCGTCGAATATAAAGTCTCACATCCCTTATCTTCAACCCATCAGCCCAGGGAAAGCGTCGCTTACTACGGCACAGCAGGCACAGGTGTTTGTAGATGAAGATATCAAGAAAGTTCAGACGCGGAAAAACGTCTCTCCACAAAAGCTTGTAGTTTTTGCCAACAGCAATCTAATAAAATATAAAATGGGAGAATTTAGTTTACGACATGGGAAAACTATTACTCACTTTTTACAGCAGGAAAACGGCAACACGGAGAGTTTACAAATTCCCCTGGATTGGCTGGGAATTTGGCAGCAGAGCTGGGAAATGAGGCTGGCACCATCTCGGGCTTCAGCCTGTTCTGAACACAGCATTGCCCTTCATGTTTGCAGACTCATCTCCTGATCTATGCAGCTTGTAAGCAGGGAAGTAAAACCCACTGGGGTCTCATACCAGCTGTAGCCAAAAAATATTTCATTTTTAATGAAGAGGGTTTGGATTTGGACACATTCAGGCAGAAGGTTTGTGCCACTTCAGAAAGCTTTAATTTAACCACTGTTTTTCACGGCTGAGCAATCTCACTGTTGCCTGAGTGCCAGATTACTCAAGCTGTTGAGTAAATGGATTTATCAAAAAATCTTATTTAGTTTTTTTTCTTTCTCCTCAACATACCCTGTTTCAGTTGCTGGTTTGTTTACTTGACACAACTCAAGAGGCCAGTTTACATCCTGTCCCGCTTTCCTCTCTTTTGGGAAAGGAAGGATTTAATTTATGGCGTCTGGAGAAGGAAGAAAACCCTCAGCAGTCTTATTGGTCACTGTTGTATGCCTGTGTTGTAAAATTAAACTAATAAAATTTGTTGTTCTCCCTATCTGGGGAGGCTCAGGACACAGACTGTGAAAGCCAGCAATGAAGGGATGAGTATACACAAGCTTTGCATGTATTTCAGCACACGGTGTACCCAAACCAGTCACATTTCTTCAGATCAGCGTCAAGGATACTAAAAATGACCTTTTTCAATATATCTTTTAAGGCCCTTGACAACATGAGTAAGAAGATGGACTCCAACTCTTCATTCGATTGGCCTCCCGTGCTGAATTACACTGGGACGTACAAGTACCTCTACTTTGAAGGCAACGTCTCCTACGTGGATTTCTACCTTCATCAGCCTTCAGTGGCCGCTGTCTTCATCGCCTCGTACCTTCTCATCTTCCTGCTCTGCATGGTGGGCAACGGGGTGGTCTGCTTCATCGTGCTGAGGAGCAAACACATGCGTACGGTCACCAACCTCTTCATCTTGAACCTGGCTGTCAGCGATTTGCTGGTGGGGATCTTCTGCATGCCCACCACCCTCCTGGACAACATCATCGCAGGTAGGCTGGTTCCCACTGCGTAGCAGGAAGAGTTGGTTTCTGAGTGCTGGCCTCCATGGGGACCCTGAAAATATCTTAAAGAGCTCTTCCAACCATAATGATTCTAAGATTCTATGAAATTCAGGTGCACGTGACAGTGATGAGAACAAACTGCTCCTTAACTGTGGCCATGGCACAAAGAAACCAACATCTTGGGGCAAATTTGGAGCCCTCAATTTGAAAACTGGGCTCGATGGGCAAAATCTCTTACCCATCACTCCCCCACATTGGTTAAAAAAGTTTTAGGCACCGTTGCAGCCCCCCCAGCAGAGAGGTTGGACATGCCATGGCTTTGAGGCTACTCAGGAGGGTACTGCAATCAGCACTCACTAGTCCATGAGGGCAGAACAGAGAAGGCAGCAGCTTAAAGGTCACCTTAAACCAAGATATCACTGTCCCCTGCTGCACGCTGCAACTTCTGGGGGATCTACAGGCATTTTAAGTCACCGGGAGTCAAAGGGGAGGAAAACAAGCCCCTAACCCACCTTCTGACTGAGGCTGTCCTTGCAGACTTCCACATCCCCCCTCGTTAGGAGGGGATTCTCCAAACACCAGGATATGTCTTTAGGAAGACTCGGCAGAAGCTGAGTGCCAGACACAGAGAACAATCAACTCTAGTGGTCGAATCCCTTTCTTGTCTTGAGATCTCATTTTAATGGGATGTTAAACCACAAATGTTTGCTTTGCTGGTTTTTCGGAACATCAGAAACTCCTGCTGTGGCCTGACAGAGCAAAAGGAACGTATTTTAGTTTTGGGGCAGAAATCTCCTGTTGGGCACAGAAGCACTGTGCTGCAGTGAGATGGTGGTAAATTCAATTGCCTCTTTCCTTCCAGGATGGCCGTTTGGGAGCCTGGTTTGCAAGATGAGCGGGATGGTCCAAGGAATCTCAGTTTCTGCTTCTGTCTTCACTCTGGTTGCTATCGCCGTAGACAGGTAAGAGGATGCAGAGACCACAAGCTGTTGCTTTCATCTCCCTCTGGCCATCTGACCACACGTTAATCCATGCAACACTGCCATAAATTAGATGTATTTTTCTCTAAAGACTTTTAAGCAAAACAAAATGTGGCAGGGTCTAAAGAGCAGCCCTGGCAATTTGCTCCTCCACTGGTTTCTCTTAAAGAGGGTGCAGTTGGGCTGCCCCTGGCTGCCTAGACCTGGTCTGTTCCTTAGCTATTAAGGTAGATACCAGAGGCTGGCATGGAGACAAATCAAAATGAGACATTTTGACAGCAAACCTGATGTTTTTCAAGATTGTTTTTACCAGCACAGCTCTTAAATGGAGCAACTAAATGCAACTTTTTTTTTATGCAGGATGA
>NW_015090808.1:531912-575215 GCF_001431845.1 Calidris pugnax | reverse complement strand
CCAGAGGCTGGTATGAAGGCAAATCAAAATGAGACATTTTGACAGCAAACCTGATGTTTTTCAAGATTGTTTTTACCAGCACAGCTCTTAAATGGAGCAACTAAATGCAACTTTTTTTTATGCAGGATGAGGAGATGATTCCATTCGTACGTTTTAAAAAAACCATACAATTTAAAATGTGTGCCCTTCTGGCCTGGGCAATTCTATGATTCTATGATGATTCTATGATTCCATCCATACTTTTTAAAAAAAGTGTAGGCTTGCCTGTTTGATTAAGCGTTCGTTCAATGGCTTCTCCTCATACGTCCCCGGGTGTCTCTGCTGCAGGTTTCGATGCATTGTCTACCCCTTCAAGCAGAAGCTGACCATCTCGACTGCGGTTGTCATCATCGCCGTCATCTGGATCCTGGCCGTGGCCATCATGTGTCCTTCTGCAGTCATGCTGCAGGTGCGAGAGGAGAAGCATTTCAGGGTGATCCTCGGCTACGGCAACGAAACCCGCCCCGTCTACTGGTGCCGGGAGGACTGGCCGAACCCGGGGATGAGGAAGATCTACACGACGGTTCTGTTTGCCAACATCTACCTGGCCCCCCTGTCGCTCATCGTTATCATGTATGCCAGGATCAGCATTGCCCTCTTCAACACGGCGATGCCCGCGGTGGGGAAACACGGCCAGGAGCAGCGGCACGGCGTGTCCAAGAAGAAACAAAAAGTCATCAAGATGCTCATTATCGTGGCTTTGCTTTTCACCCTCTCCTGGCTTCCCTTGTGGACTCTGATGATGCTCTCGGACTACGCCAACCTGTCGGATATCCAGCTGCAGATCATCAACATTTACATCTATCCCTTTGCTCACTGGCTGGCCTTTTTCAACAGCAGCGTCAACCCCATCATCTATGGTTTCTTCAACGAGAACTTCCGCCGAGGCTTTCAGGCAGCCTTTAAACTTCAGCTCTGCTTCAGGGAGATGGTTCACAGGGAGGTGTGCTCTCAGCAAGGCCAAAGCAATGCCATCTTGCCAGCTGCCAACTACCCGGCACCCCGGGATCGAGCTCGTCAGACTGCTCAGGAGGAGGAGAAGGCTGTTAAGAAAGGTAATTGGGTGAATAACCAGCATGATTTGATAATGGAGGATCTAGAAGAGCCCTGCAACGACGGGATTAAGTGAAACATGCTATGAACTACCCAAATGATTTATGCCTCGTGGGGTTTGTTCTTTATCTTGTGAAACTCATGCTCTTTAAGCCCTGTCTGACAATAATGTCAAGATGTTTCTGGTTTGAAGGAGATACGCAACTTGCATAATATCCAAGTGTTTGATACAAGTAGGAAACCAAATCCAACCCTTTGCATTACCAGCTTAAACCAGCGGCAGGTTCCCTGCAGCCAGGGATGACTCACTGCTCTCTGACTGGGCTGGAGCAAAGACATGATTAAAATGGATTACCTTCCATTTATTGTGACATAAGAGAAAAAGAGAACTCTGATTATCAACTCGGATACAATTACTCCAGATGCTTTCTGATGAAGAGGAGAACATTCATTCATTTTCTTCTGCCAGTCATTGGAGCAGCTGAAACAGGGTTGTTCGAGCAGTATTTATAGTAATATTTCAGCATGTAAAGCTAGTTGTTGTTAATACCTACAGCTTTCTTCTGATATCAGACAAAGAAAACATCGCTTCTGTTTGTAACAAAGACTGTGGAGCTGGAAAAAGGAGGGAATCACAAGACTTTCCAGGGCCCTGAGCCTGTGCCTCCTCTTGGGGGGTTCAACCATCGGGGCCCAGGGCAGCTCCAACCCAGTCCCCCTTGCTGCATCGAGAAATAATTATATCTGTAGATCAAAATACCTGCTGATGAGATTTATAAAGTTCTCCACTAAAAGCAAGACTAATCCAAAAAACCAACTTCTTGATTTATCATAAATATATCTGTTCAGCAATGGGTCCCAGGTACTACTCTTTCAGCTTTTCCTCTGAAGCACAAGCCTGTTCCTCAGATTTGTCAGTCTGTTATTCTATAGCTGTCATTAACTGAAATACTGATGATACAGTCTGAATATTTGAACTGAACTCACCAATTCCTGGGTCTTGGGGTTGTACTCAGGTTTCTTCTACCTGGACATTTTGAACACCAGCCGGTTCCTACCCAAATGAGAAAAAGCAACAAACTTCAGTCACAGTCTATTTATTCCCCTTTGTGGCTGCCTCCCTTGTTAATTCTGTGATATTAATTACTGCTAGAGAAATAAATAGGAGTGAAAATTTGAGAACTAAAGAATGAAAAATGGCTTTTGTAGTACATTTTTTTGGGGGAGCGCAGTTCTATTTGGAGGAGGGGAGGGGCTACGTCACCTAAAAAGACTGTCATTTAAATAGTGTCAGGAGATGAACCCCCTTGAGGGCCCGTTCGGTCTGACAGAGCTCAGCAGGTCAGACAGAATGGAGAAGGAATCTCTTTGCATCCACTAAATACAGTGCTCTGGAGCTGCCAATTCTGCGCCCGGCAAACGTGGATTCTTCATAGTTTCGCTGATGTGGATCATGTTGGAAAAGTCTAGGTCCATGACAGTGCACCCACAAGGTGCTTTTTCAAGGGATAAAAGCATTTAGGTGCTTTGTTCCTTGGGCATTGGTTTGAGACTCCCAAAGAGCTGGTTTGGAAACTAATGGCATGAATCCACAACCGGTGCCCTTCACGGGAAGAGAAGTCCAGTGTCACTGGCACTGAGGCCAGAAGGGTCCTGCTGGGCACCTTGTACATGGGCAGGACTGGCAGCCTGCAAATCTGTCACCAATTCCACCATCCCTCCTCCTCTTCAGTGCTCTTCAGGGTGAGCAAACTGAGTCTATGCCACTGCATTGCCCGCAGATTTCACCTGCCTGTGGTAATAAGAGAGACAGCATCGGGCCTTTTCTCAAAGTCCCAGGCAGAGTCATCTTCAGAAGCCTCCTCTGATGCAGACAATTTCTTTATTTCAGCAGTCCTTTAGCAGACAACTCGTTTAATGAGTTACCTGCTCATCAAATGCCCCAAACCACAGTGTGGTAACACAGCAGAATGTTCCTGGCCTTCCTTAAAGTTCAGATCTTGTCTTTTTTTAGCGTGGCTCTCTTTACGTGCAGCTGCCTGTTTGATTGAGATGTTAAGCTATTTGGGAACTGCTGCTGGAAAAGGAACAAGCCTGAGAAGGTACTAATTATGCTCCATATATTGGTGCAGGGTCACAGCAAGGCTCGCAGGTGCCACTGAGCGGTGGTGGTGCTGGTGCCTCCCACAAACAATTGTATGGTATTTGCCAAAGATGGTACCTTCCATCAGAATAAAAATGCTGGTCCACCCCTTTCCTTCTTTTGACTGCTAATTATAGAAATCACTCTGCCTCAAGAAGAATTAAAAAAAATAATCTCAAATGGCTGGGAGAAGATAACGCGTTTGTCAACACAGAACTTCTCCAGTGAGCAGGGCACGGAACTAACAGCTGTATTTGCAGTTCTCCAACCTCCTGCTTTCTCACCATGGTATGTTTTAGGCTTGGCACCAGGCGAGCTTCAGTTGCCAGGGATGAATCAACATGCTGCTTATATCAGCTTGGACTAAACAGAACCAAACACCGTATACCTCCTAGCATTACACACTGTACAGCACCCTGCTCTGAATCTGCAGCAGCAGCTGGAAGAACCGCCTGAAAACTATAAAAACTATATATCCCACCACGGGCAAGGAGCTTTCTTGGAATCTGCACTCTCAGAGATGACCATAGACACGTTTTCCATGAAAGGAGAGAATAGAAAAAAAGAGGAAGAAAGAGGAAGAAATATTTTCTATGCTATCTCTTCCCAATTTTAATAAAGGGATTTTTGAAAGCCAGGAAGCATCTGTGGTTTACCCACACTGTAAAACTTCCTCTGCTGTGGTTTAATCAAAACCCTCAGTTTGCAAACACTGAGCTTTGCAACAGCTGTCGGGCTCAGAAGACAGAATTGCTGGCTGTTCTGGGGATTGCAGCAACAGCACCCACCTCCCAAAAATACAGATTAATTCTGGTGTCACCAAGCAGCCGGTGGCACAATCCACACCCCTCTCTTCCTCAGTGCTGCCTCCAAACAACTAGAAATGATTCTCTAATCCCCCCATCGCAGTGCTCAGCAGCAGGATGATTTTTTTTCACTGAGAAATAATTTCCAATCCATTGTCAGGCTCGCTCTCTCAAAGTGGTGGAAAAAACATTTCTCTCAACGTTGATCCATTCACTGTTCCAGAGCTCCGGGCTCAGGACACTTGCTTAGAAAATGTCCCTCGCTTAGAAACAGAAGCTCAAATTGCAGAGAACACAGAGCTAATTACAAAGCTAAAATATCTCTGCAAAGGGATGGCAAAGAAAAACTGGGCTGAGAAAGGCCCTGCATCTTGCTGCAGCATTTCAGCTCCCTCAGAAAACTGCTTTCCTCCTCTCTCTCCTGCCATCTCCTGCAGACCCCTGGGACTGAGCCCTCTCTCCTCACTGCAGAAATGAGCTGCACAGATTTCTTCTTCTCTTTCCGAAGGTTTTCTTCTTCTCACTCTCACACTCAGCTCTCTTCCGAGGACACACACTCACTCAGAAGCATTTCTGTCTATGTCCACACCATAAAATAAATGTTCAGCATTCCCACAGAATCCAAGCAAGATTCCACCCTGCTTTTTCAAGCCTTGCCACTTCTGGAAGGAGGGAGCCAACATTTAAACCTGAGCTAATAAAGGATGGAAGATCTCCTCTTTCAGGGAAAAATTGCATCAGGGCTCTGGGCTAAGCTCCTAGATACAGAATCACAGAGTGGTTGGGGTTGGAAGGGAGCTCTGGAGATCATCTCCTCCAACCCCCTGCCACAGCAGGGGCACCCACAGCAGGTCCCACAGGAACGTGTCCAGGAGGGTTTGGAATGTCTCCAGAGAAGGAGACTCCACCACCTCTCTGGGCAGCCTCTGCCAGGGCTCTGACTCCCTCACAGCAAACAAGTTCCTCCTCATGGTGAGATGGAACTTCTTACATTCCAGTTTGTGCCCGTTCCCTCTTGTCCTGTCCCTGGGCACCACTGAAAAAAGACTGGCCCCATCCTCCTGACACTCGCCCTTGAAGTATTTATAGGTGTTGATAGGATCCCCTCTCAGCCTTCTCGTCTCCAGACTAAAAAGCCCCAAGTCCCTCAGCCTTTCCTTGTAATAGAAAAGATTCTTGGATTCTTACCCAAGGTCCTGAAGCACAGAAAGGGCTTCTCAGTGCAAACATCATGTCTCCAAAGTTTCTCTTCTGTAGCACTTCAACTGAATCTGAAGTTGGAGCAGCTCCAACAGGGCAGGGGCTCTTCTCCCTCTGCCCCGAGCATGACCTGTGTTGGGAGAAGCAGCAGTTATCAGCAAAGGGGCTGCACCGTACGGATGGGCACAGACACATTCTGGACACTCACTGCATCGAGCAGAGGTATTGATGGCCATTCAGACTTAAAGATCTATGTGGACAAACCCACAACTGAAGGGGTGATAGGACCAGGACCACCGAAAATCACTTGGGTGCAAGTATCATATCACTTCTGAGTTCCTCAGTACGTCATGTCTTTGGGACATCTATGAAAATATCCTGCTTCACGCTTGTCCCAGCGCTAGAAGTAGTTCCAAAGCAAGTGTACTTTTAAAAGCTCAAAATCCAAAAGGCAAATAAAAAGAGCTCAATGCTTCTTTGGTTTTTAGAGAGAAACAAACCGAGGATTTCTCAACATTTCTGGGGTTCTTCTCTCTCTGATACAATCTCCATTACCTACCTGTGGCCTTTCCAGTGCCAGCTTTTGGGTGCGAGGACAGCTTTTTTAGGTAAAGTTTCTCACTAGGCATCTGTATGTGGCCTAGTGAAAGAGGTCCTCTTTCCCACCTGACTTCTGTAGGTGTGATATTAATGTTAACAACTATATTATAACATTAACAACTCATGACTCACGAATATGCTGCTAAAAATTAAGTGACAATTCTGCCACTTTCCAGAAACTGAATATTTCGTTGCCTGTCTCATTTGAAAAATAAACAGAGCCTGTCATTGGCATTAATGTGAAAATGATTCAAAAAACACTCAGCGAACACCCCACAAATCCAGGAACCTTAACAAGAAATTCATGGTCCTCCATTTAGACACTTACTGTTCCCCCATTCTGCTGAGAATAAGAAGCAAACAGATAAAATTTCTGCCATAAAGAAAACATTATCAAAAATCAAGCTGATGTAAAAAAAAAAAAAAAAAAAGGGATGCTAATTGGCAGAATTACACTGACAAGGAAAGGAGATGTTGTTGCTGGATAGTGAAAAAAACAGGTCATCAAATGAAATGATGCAAAGCCAGTAGAATGTGAAGGGGGTAAAGCCAATTATGCAGTAATAAATGTGTCAAAATCCTTAGCAATGATGCCACTGTGTTCTGTTTGCCTTTCTATTGCTTGTTTTTGTTTACCAAATTAAAATAAAAAAGTTTTCCTCTAAATTACTATTAGACAACATCAATTTTTTTACAAGCCCCTACCTTCAAAAGAAAAACAAATTCCCCCAGAGCCTGGCTTTGTAAGCTGCTCTTATTGAATTTTAATCTCCTTTCTAAATTTAAAAAAAATTGTTAAAAAAATAATCTTCAAAAACAACTATGCTTGCAATTGTCAAGCAATTCCTGCAGAGAAGGTGAAGAGAAAAATCAGCTACAAACCATGACTTAAGGTACCCAGATAATACTTGAGTGGGAGCAGCCATGAGAAAATTGTGAAGAGGAGATAATGGAACTACTAATTCCAGTACAGACTGCATGAATTAACACTCATAGAATCATAAAATCATTCAGGTTGGAACAGACCCTTGGGATCATCGAGTCCAACCATAAAAAAAAAACCTCGTGTAGTAGAAATTCTGTGCTTTCAGATAAATTCAGAGTTTTTCCCTTACGATCAATGCATCTTATCTATACATTCTAAAAACCTACTGCGTTCTCTTTTGTCTGGGTATAGTTGGAAGGAGAATGTAATTTTTACTGAAAAAAAATAGCTTTTAGGAAAATTTAGCCCCTTTTATGAAATGAAGATTGATGTTATGATAGCTCTGCTAACACCTCTGTCAAGACTGAGCGATACCCTGCACTAACACCTTCTCTGAAGGACAGGTTACAATCTACCATCCTGCCTCCAGAAATGTTCAGGAGAGAGGACATCTCTCCTTTCCAAAGGCCAAAGAGGCCTCAACAGAGTCTGAAATGAAGATGGAACAAAGGGTTGTCAGCTCTCAGCTCACCCTGCTAAAGGCCCACAGTATGGGTGGTAGCTGGGAACAGCAGCAGCGCCGGGAGAGAGGAGAGTGAAAGCACTCATTGAGGTTAATTTTCATAGCAAAGGAGATTTTTGGTAAATAAAATATGTGTGGTTCAACAACCTGACGCAGTAAATGCTAGATGGGGGCACCAAGGGACACCTGGTACAGAGTGATGCGCTGCACTGAGGAGCAGAATTACAGCCCCAATGAACATCTCTCTCTAACATCTGGAAGGAAAAAAAACCCAAAACCTTTACAGAAAAATGTTTCACAGCCTGGATGAGCTGTGACACTGGCTGACAAACCATTCATGAGCTTCGTGTACTGCAGCCCAGACACATCCTGGAGATGCTACTGGTTTTATTATACCCATTTGAAAAAGCAAACAGGAAAAAAGTAGGTAATTGAGACTCACTCACAAACACTGCACTAGATATCCAACAGCACAAGTCCATTTGCAGGAAAAGAAGTCAGACTGGCTTAAAGTCACTGGCTTGCTATAATGTGCATTAAAAAAATAGAACAGCAAAGACAATCTCAATACATACCATAAGCTGGGAGCTGTAAGGAATTCAAGCAGCAGGTGGAATGACATCAGGAAACACCTGTAAATTCAAAACCAGAAGATCTATCAGCAGAAAGGCACAAAAAGGGTAAGTTTTCCAAAAACATTTCTGCCAACGAATGAAGAATTATTTCCAGTCTTCCAAGTAAGAAGAATACTAACTGGCAGATATTAAGGCTTTACTTTTTTAAGATCCAAATAATTTATACTAATGATTTTTAGGAGAGATGAAGCTCTCTCTGAACTGCAAAGGATGCTGCTCAATTACACATTAGAGCAGTAGCGCAGGAGCCAAGCACCAGTGTGAGGAGCAGAGCAATCCCAAGAAGGTCTCTGTTTGAAGGAGGGGGGATGTTGTGGACTCCTGGGCTGAGGAAGGCACTGGCTACAAATGGACAGAGAAATCATCGTGCTCCAGCACAGACTCTGCCCTCATTACAGGAAATTATTTGCTGATTTAGCACAACTGTCTCTTACCCAGCAGCTTCATTCCTCCTGTACTCCCATCGGTGGCTCTTAGCCCAGTCCTCATTCCATTCTTAATTTATTTTATCTCTCTTGCTTTTCTAGTCACTTTTACTTAATGCTCTGCACCCAAACCCAGCCAGCTCTGTGTCACAAAGTCAGAAGAAATAATTGTGTGTGCAAGGAAGATGCTGGAACTCTCCACCCCAAATCACAGAAGCCCTCTAACTGCTCTTTAAACTAGTTTTACACCTGGGGGTTAAGCTACCACATGCATCAGCAATCACAGATGTTTGTGCTGAAAGGAATAAACACGTGCATACGGACACCTTCACTTAAAAACGTGATCTAGTGCTAAATAGCAGAGCAAGCAGAAAGAAATTTCTAACCTGCTACTTCCTCGCTTGCTTTCTTTTGCCAACTAGCTGTCAGATGGAAAGAAACCATCAGAAATAGGAACAGCCCAGCTATTATACTCTCAAATGGCTTAAGTTTTTTTAACAGCAACCCATCTGAGACCCAACGGGGCCCCTTACCATCTTGTGAAGGTTTTAAGAAGTGTGGTTGAGCAGATGGAGAGTTCATTGAGGCAAGAACTCGGCAGGCTTCCAGGGATGCAAAGTCATTACCTAAAAAAAAAAAAAAGAAAAATCGTAGAAAAAGGTGATTTTTTTATTTTAAAGTTATTGCAAATTATTAAATCCAAACCAACTTTTGGTGCTTTTGATGTCTGTGATGGGAATAAGGAGTGGTGGGCACATCATATCATATTTTAGTTGCCAAATTTAGTACTGATAAGCATCTCCAGCCACAATGATGGATTGTGACCTCATGTTTACCGAGAACTTGGACAAGACCCATCTGCCCAGTTAATGCCTCATACTGGGAACCCAGTCACTGGGGGATTTTACCCAGTGCCTGATTGCCTCCAGCTCCCCAGCATCACACATTATTTTATGTGTTTATCCTGCTTTTTCAGCCTGTTCAGAAATGTGGCTCCTCCAGCCTCTCTCACTCAGACAGCACTAGGGCTGAGAGACCAATAATTAATTCTGCAGCCTCTTTAATTCCACAGAAAGACAAACCAGATGCTCAAAAGAGTTTCTCTGACTGGGAAAACTTCTAGTCTGTCCAGAGTAAGAACTGAAGAGAAGGAAGTTTTGGATTGATTTTTTTTTTTTGCCTGTGAACTAAATCAAGATTTTAACATGCTCGTGGTGTAAGCAGAAAGTTCATGCAGTGGCTCCCCTTACAGAAGCTGATTTTGTGACTAGATATGAAACATTTCACATTTAAAAATGTGGTGGTACTTGGAAAAGAGTTTCTTTGTGCACAGCAAGATATTGCCAGATTAATGGGGAAAAATGAAAAGCACCATTTGCTTGCACTGAGATGAATTCTCTAAAGCAACTCTGAGACCCCACAGCTTTACTCTTTGACAGACTCTCTGTTCCTACAGTATTTTTGCCCAAATTCACTGTACGTGTTCTGTTAAGGTTGAGGTAGTTCATTTAAAAAATGCTGATTTGAATGATGATTTCTATGGCAAGACTCACTGATTTTCTAAGTGGCCTGCCTGGCCAATTTCTGAAAAGTAAACTTTGGGACATAATTTCCTTAAGTATTGAAAATAACATTTGTGTTCTGATACAATTCAAAAACAGATGGCAAAGATTGGGAAGTTGTTACCAAGTGGAAAATAAAGCCTCAAACCAGCCTGGTCCGTGGGTGTGTTACTGATCTGCTGATCTTAAAAGTATTTGCAAATAACAATCGTGGGGGTTTTTTACCCCATTTTCCCCACTTGTCATTCTCTAAAAATTTAAAACACCAGTTAGAAAAAGCCAGCTATTTATACTTTCAGAATAATCCAAACAATCATCAGAAAACTGTGAAAAGATCTGAAGCAAAACTCGATACTTGGTGACCAATTTGCAAATCAGAAAACCTCTTCAATGAATTAATTCTGTTTCATCTCATAATATTTGACTAGCCTTCTCGCAGGCTATGCGGATATTGCAATATTTAGGTTGCACAGGCAGACTATCTATCAGCGCTATCTGCTCCAAACAGAATTACAGCCCCCTTTTCCAACCGCCCGTGTAATTTGGTTTTCTCAAAGAGAAATTAAGGAACAGCTCCTGGCAGTTTGGAGATTAAGCTGTCACAAAGGAAAAGTAAAGAATAAATATTCATGTGGTAGCCTTTGTGATCTGCAGGGCTGTATTGAGAAGGTTCCATTATCTGCACTGCAAACAGATGGAGAACCTCAAACAGAAAAGCTCAGGAAAAAGAAGAGCACCAGTTTGACAAACTGATTTTTTTTATTATTATTATTTTTAGTGACTTTTCCACCAGAGCTGCCAAGGGAAAACCACATCTCTCCAGGGAACTAAGTGGGTGCTGGATGCAACTACTCACAACAGATCGATGCACTTGTGAAATAAAAGGTTATATTCGCCTAATAAAGTTTTGTCAGCAGAAAAGGAGACAGGATCCCAACAACAAGCGAGAGCTTGGGGCAAATCCGTACCACGATCAGCTTCGTTTTATTATGGGCAGTGAGAAAGTCTTTAATGCAGTTAAAATACACAGTACAGGCTTTGCTTTGGAAATCCCGGTGTGAGCAATGAGCTAAGCCAGTGTGTGCACAGTACACTCAATTAATCCCTGGGATTTCAGTTTCACCATTCACCTATCGACTTCTTGAACGCAAACTCCAGGAGAGGGAAAGGGAATATTTACCCTGGGTTGATCCAGCTCATCAGGAGGCGCGAAGCAGCTCTGGAAATAAGTCTGCGTGGTTTAGATTCACAAGGCAGCGAAAAAAAGAGCAGCAGAAAAAGCACGAGGTGTTAAGATCACGTTTCAGTGACTAAATAAGATTCCAAATTCCCAAAGTTGCAGACATTTGTGGCAGGGTAGTATTGTTTCCTAAGTCGCTTGTACTTTTAAACTGTTTTAAGGTTGTTAAAAATCCCATGGGTGGGATCCTTCTGCCTTGATGGCTGGACTAGATGACCTTGAAGGTCTCTTCCAACCTGGGCAATTCTATGATTCTGTGATTCTATATCCCACTGGGCTGTTCACATCCACGGAAACAACGATCCCAGGAAATAAAATGCCACAGAAGGAAGCAATTTTCAGGGAAGAAAACCAAATGCACTGGAACTGTAGATATATTTTAACGTGCTTTACCACATAATCCAATTTATCACTTGACTGCTGACCCCTTACCTGCTTTAAAATACTGGGAGGCCAACTAATTCCTGGTTCAAATCTACAGAAATCAGTGAAGTCCTGCCAGAGATTAATTATGTTCCACAGGGGCTTCTTGATAGCAGAGTACCTTGTTGCTAAGGTTATCCTGAAGCCTAACATCAAGTCCATCTCATTTCTGACAAAGCCGTAATTTATCTGGAAAAAGATAATAACTGCACAGCAGGGCAATCCTCTTTTGGATGCACTAATTTTTATACGGTTAAGCTGTTTCAGAATGCACAATTCAAATCAATCACATATTTGACTGTATCTATAGTCACGAAGGAAATATATATCAATATGGTCTATTCTGTATTACCCTTTGTCCCACAAGGACAAAGAAGAGAGATGGCAAAAGGAGCTTTGCCTTGTAGGTGGCTTTTGGAAGCTTCACGTGATTTGTGAAGGTTGGTTTAAAAAAAAAAGTTAAAAATTAATTTAATTCTTCCTTCTCAACTGAAAAAAAAACTTGCTAATTTCTGCATGGGTTGGGAAAGAAAGCTCAATATACACAGTCATAAAGATGTCTGAAGGCAAAGTGCTTCATAACATTGCTACCGGGCCAGATTTTTAAGTGGTATTGGCTCTCTCTCAAATGCCTTGAGCAGAGAGAAAAGGTTCTGCTCCAGAAAAATCCCAGCAGGGGCTGTAACAGCAGCCGCTGCCCAGATGCCCTCCAAGGGACAGCAGGGCTCTTGCCTACCAATGCCCTAAGGCAACAAAAAAATTACATTTATTATGACACTATTTACATTTCTCATGTTTATTACACATTCACACGGACAATATAACTCTTTCTCTGGAGGAAGACAAATTACTTTCCCTGTTTTTTTTTTAATATTTTAAAATATATATACTTCAGTAGCTGAAACAGAATTTGGAAACAGAAAACTTTCCCAGCATTTCCAGCCTTATTTTGCAAGGAGTTCTCGGCCCTCCGTAAACTCAATGAAATAAGGACTTAAGCAATTATTGGACCTGAGCCGCTCACGTGCCACGGAACAACCAGGGTATTTTTGGCACCTTCCGAAGAGTCAGATAATCACGCATTCAAGTCAAAGTGCTTTGATAGGGTAATTACAAGCAAACCACAATCCGCAGCACATTTTGCTGCTCCGCAGGGTTAGCAGGGACATTAAGCCTCTAAGAAACAGTTGAGCCTCCCCACTGTCTCACTCGGAGCTTTATCTGCCTCACAATTTTCCCTTGTACTACTTAACAAGTCCAAAGAAAAGCTGCAGCGGTCATTTCCTCCGCATTTATAGCTGCTACTGCTATGAGGCAAAGTCAGGCAGGTAGGATTATACGACACAGCACATATATTTTTAAGTATATATTTAACAACACAGGAAAAAAAAAAAAAAGATAGCTACCCCTTCAGACTTAAGACGTGGATAAAATGATGCTTCTTCCCTTTTCCATGCTTTATATCGGATAAACTGTGTATTGTTTCCAACGGGAAGCAGCAGAGCATCACCAAGATGCTGCTGGGACAGCCCGGAGTGGGAACAGCATCATTTCTGGAGGTGCTGTGACAGCTCGAGGTGACCAGCAAAGAACTGGGTACCACGACACACCAGGGGGGCAGAGGGACTGCGAGAAGACTTTGCATTAATTTGATCAGTTGACACAGCTCGCTGCCTGCAAAAGGCACCAATGACCATTTCCCAGCCCCAAAGCCCCCAGAGTCCCCTGTCAAGAAACAATAATAAAGAAGCCAATTCCTACCGTCACCCTGTGAGTGGTTAATAAACTCATGCAGATGGTGGGCAAATAAGAATGTAAATACAGCTAGAAAAAAAAGAGATAATCCATGAACAAGAAACATGCTGAGCATGTTAATGGTGCAAAGTAGAAAGCACCAAGCAGATAGCGTGATTCAGAGCTGCACCCTACAATACCAGAGTGAATTTAACAGCTCCTGAAAAGTTAATACTCCTTCTAAAATACTGAATAATTGATCTATCACTTTTCACAAAGACTGTTTCGCAGCTGAGGGTCACCTTCTCCACCTCAAGAGCTCTGTGCAGTTCTTGATGGGAGTCGATGAGATCTGATCCTGAATGCTGAAATTGTGAGCCAAGGCAGGGACGGAACCCAGCGAATACATCACCCACCAGTTCCCTTCTGGACTCTCCATTTCTAACAAAGACACACAGAAAACATTATTATCAAACTCTGCATTGCTTTTTACTCCCTCGAACTCCTGCTGCTTGACATTCAAACTATTGAAACGTCGGTGGCAGCGAGCAGTACTGCTGCACAGACACCGTTCAGAAACGAGTGTAATCCACAGCATAAAACCTCCTAACGTGGAGCAGAGCCAGTAATCCTCATACAAACGCACACAGGGTATGTAATGACCAAATTCAAAGATTTCTTGGTTTGTGGACTCTGCAGCAGAGGTGCCTCACTCCTAATGTCAAACTGAACCTGCTGACAAGACAGTGCCTTTCCTTCGTTACCTTTCATGCTGCACAAGGATCTCACAAGCCGCCAGGCATCCAGGGACCGCGGGCTGCAAGTCAATGCTCTGCACTTCAAATACTTCATTTTTGTGTTTGAAATCTCAGAAGTTGTTTAGAATCACCCTGCAGAAAGGCAGGAATAATCACTGTCTCAGCTTTACTGATGGGGAACTCAAGCACTGAATACTAATGTGGCTCACACAAATATCATAGAATCACAGAATCATTCAGGTTGGAAGAGACCCTTGGGATCATCAAGTCCAACCATCAACCCCACTCTACAATAGCTACACAACACCCGGTTTCCACAACAAACCTGTCTGAGGACAGGAAAAAGGAGAAGGGGCAGGAGAGCGGAAAGACTATTTCGGGGGAAAAAGGTCCAAAATCTTATTAATCACCTCTGCGGTCCCTGCCAAACTCCATGGTTGCTTGAAAAGGCCTTTGCCTGACCCGGGCTGTTGGGCTGTGGTCCCAGTATCGCAGAGGAGTCTTGTCCCACACAGAACATCATAGAGGACACAACATCACGCTTTTGTGCACAAAGTCTGCACTTTTTTGTCCAGGATCCTTGGGACAAAGGCTGTTTTCACGTTATCGAACGTGCAGTGCCTACACAGTGTCTCTCCCATCCGAGAACACGTGGAGAAACCGCTCATCCCAGTTGGAGTTTTTTTTGCCTCGGCTGGAAATACAATTTTTAATGGAATTCCCACAGCCTGGAAAGTGGTTTATTCCAACCCTGCAGGTGTTCTCTGGTGACAGCCGGGGCCCAGCAGCTTCAGACAAATTCATTTGCAAAGAATAAGCACATCAATCAGCACTGGGTTTAATGCGCCTACTTTCCTACTCTGCAAATCAAATAGATATTCTGTTCACTTTTCCCCTGCTTTCCTTACAAACGATGCAAATATTTATCTCCTCAGGAAGAAGCCTAAAGAGAGCCCGAAGTTGAATAATGAAATTCTCATTGCTTCCAGCGCTTGCTAATGCTTTTGTGCTCCCTTGTGCTCAACAGCCCAAAGGGTCAGACGCTTGTGAGATGCTAATTATTTCCCATTTTGACATCAAGCATTGAAAAGAAAGGCGATCTGCACACGATGTTTTTCAGACTGACTGATCTGATACTGCGTTCTCTTAATGACACCCTCCATCAGAGCTTAAGGTAAGGGCTTAAGAAAAAAGCCACATTAGAGGGCATGAATTTCAGACAAGTTAATTAGAGCTAGCTTTATTCAAAAGAATCGTGCGTACATTTTGCTTCCAGCAGTAAATTACCGAGTACATAAATCTCACCCTGGGCAATAGTTGCTGAGAGGACACTAAGAAGGGAGGCAGCATAAGGAATTTTTCCTGAGTTTCACAGCAGCCACAACCTCCAGAACAAGAGTTACTGCAGCATCTGCTCAACTTCTGGCCAAATTTCTAAGAAGAGTTTACCTTGGACTCACCTAAAGACTGCCTTCAAGATTTCAATGCTTAAGTCATCAAATTTCCTTCAGAAGAAAATGGAAACATGCTACCACCCTCCAGATGGTGGGTTGCAGGGTTCAGTCTTAGGTTTCTTTAGATACTGGGAACGGGATTTGGCTTATTCTGCCAATGAACCAAGGGAGAAGTTCCCATAGACTCTCCCATAGCGAAAGGAATGATTCCTGGATATGTTCTGAGAGAAGGGAGAAGAAAACAGACCCAAGTCCGTGGCTGTGGCAGAGCCTTCTGCCTCCTGACACAGGGACTGATGCACAGAGAGTCTCCATCCCACCGGCCAGAAACAGGGTGAAGTGAAAGGAAATCCGCCTAGAATTTATGAGCAGCAGGAATAAGAAGAAGAGGCATCACCATTTGTAGCGAAGACTGTTACAGGGTGCATCTAACCATATTTACCACCCTGAACTTCAGGCAAAAGCTTTCATTTGCTCCTACCAAAGTGGCACTCATGGCACAGCCTGCTCTCCCCATTCCTGTGGGAAGCTCACTAAGTCAGAGGAATCAGGGGAGGTGACAAGGTCAATGCCACGTGGTCTCTCTTTAGCTGTACGTGCCATAACCCCACCTACGGGCACAGAATCACAGAATCTTCTAGGTTGGAAGGGACCTCAAAGATCATCTTGTCCAACCGTCAACCCGACTGACAAGAATAGACACCCACACAACAAACAAGAAGCATCACCATCACTAAACCAGACCTCCCAGCACTACATCAACCCGTCTTTTGAACACCTCCAGGGATGGGACCTCAACCACCTCCCTGGGCAGCCCATTCCAATGGCTGAGAACCCTTTCGGTGTAGAAATTTTTCCTAATATCCAGCCTGAACCTCCCCTGGCGCAACTTGAGGCCATAACACAAGACACAAGACACAAACCAAGCTTATTTTCTCTATCACTTTTGGTGCACTGAATAATTTAATGTTAATATCTAATGATTCATTTTTCCTTATTGCCCTTTTAGCAGTGCATGCGGTCAGGTCAACTTTTCTGCCCGCCCCTGAAACCCTGCTGTGAATCTGGATGCATCCATTGCTCTGCTGGCTTTCTGACAGCGTGGGCACCGCACCACCCGATTGCTCCATCAGCATTAAGCACTTCACGCTCACAGAATTTCTTTTACAGCCCAGGCACAGCAGGAGCAGTATCACATACACACACTAGTTGAAGTATCTGGAGAGAAGAGCCTGCCGTCTTTTTCTTTAGAGGACTCTTTAATATTCTTTTAGCATCTTAGAGTGTGTATCTACTGACTTTTAGTTGCGATTGCTCTTCACAGCTGTCAATCAGGCCACAGAATATTTGCTCAGACACTCAGCAAATGACAAGTGTCTTGCCGATCAGTATCTGCAAAATTAGTAAGACTTGCCCAACATCAGATAAAGGCTACGGCAAGAACAGGTCTGGTTTTTCATCCCGATCAGCTTCTGCTTTCCCTAAGAACAAGGCACGCTGTACACATCCCTTGCTGGTTTGGGGACAGTTTCACAACACCCTTTTACCCCAAGGGAGCAAAAGCCAAGTTTTCCGTGGCTGCCTCCATATCACTGGGGCTTTTTCTCTCCATAGCTTGCTTTCTCACCCAGGTTTTTAGCATCATTTTTTTTCTGTTAAGACATTCTCTGCTGGTATTTCTTTTTTAACACAGGGAGCGTTATGTTCTTGCACACAAAGGCATCCACACACACATTAAGAAACTTAGAAATGGTTTGATGAAAGCGATTGCGCTAAGTCTTTCAAGTGGTATCTTGAGAGCTGCCCTGAGGAGAAGTGTTAGCTCTGGACAAGCAGATGGCCAGAGGGTTTTTGGTAAGCTCAGCTAATGCAGTAACTGCCTTTCATCACCTACAGCAGACGTGGGACTTCCAACACGACAGCCAAGAGGAACCTGGCAGCTTTCACACTACAAATATTTTCCTCTTACCTACTTGTACAATTACGGTTGGAAAGTTGTAAAGGAATAATATAGTTGGAAGGAACTATATGGAAGGAATAACATAGTTCAAAATAAAATTTGAAGCATCTTTACTCACCATTACTAGCACCACCAACTGCAAAATGGTATTTTCCTTGTGAGATCAAAAAGCACATTGCTGCCCAGCACTGCCTAAAGCTATCCAATATGTACGCATCTTTTCCACATTTAGCAATACCAATTTACACCTTTCGCCCTAAATCTCAGCATCTACCATCTTCTGACTGGTCTCATCTGCAGAGGTTTCTCCAACAGAACATGAAGAGGAGTCAGTGTCCAGGGTACATCCAAGATGGCCCAGATGCCAGATGTAACCTGTAACTGGGAAAATAAAGGGCTGTTTGCAGGCCAGCACAGTTAAATCACATTAAATCCTCAAACAGTGCTTCTTCTGGGACATTGAAAACACACATTCTAAGCATGAGAGAACATACATTTCCCTTTCCCTGTTTATCAAGCATAGGACAATTGGGATTTGATTTCTTTGCACGCATAACTGGACATACCAAGATTTCCTCTGCCATCCTTCTCCCCATACTGTCTAAGACTCATTAGGCTGGTGAGGGTTAAAAGCAAATCTCACAGTACCCAGAGAACACACTAACTTCCTCTTCTCTCTGGCGTTATAAAGCATTGCTATTTCCACATCTTTTCTAGAGTTTCGAAGGCAAATTGCCTCACATGGATGCTACACGTAGAAATCCCAAAGTATCCAATTTATTGGCAGCAGAAACTTTACAAATCCTGCTCTTTTGCTGTGCTAGGAAGATTAGAAGAAGAGATTTGTTCTCTTCATCCCCTGCAGAATGTTACTTTTCTTATGGAGGAAGGGGAGATAGGAAAAGATACGAACTCCTTCTAGGGCATTTTGTTCTGCTTAAGAGCCCGCCAGCGACCTCGGCTCACAATTAAGAAGTACAACTCCTTCCCTGCTAAGCTGCTGTTTGCTAGAAGCTAAATTTTATTTGCATTGCCCAACTCTTGAGTCTTCCCTAAAGCCCCCAAAAAACCTTGTGGATTTGGGTGCTGGGGCTGGAAACTGCAGTTTGGAACTGCACTTGGAAGAGGATTTGAATGCTGAGAAAGTTGCCCAAATCCCTTGTTCTGTAGCTGAGATTTTTTTTAACCTCCTAATCCTCTAACTCAGACCGACCTGAAACTGGCCTCTCGTGTGGGTGCATCATGTTAAATATTTCTCTACAGTGGAAAGAATTTTCTTTGAACCGGTCTGAAACAATCTCCCTCTAAAAATAGTGTTATTTCTATTGAGAGCTGGCTTTAATGTCTTTATTTTAAAGCAGTACTTTTTTTGCAATTTTTTTCCAGAGCAAATTGCCCACAGATGGTGAAACAAGAGAGAAAACTGCCAGCAATGCCCACATAAACGTCCAGGTCCCCCAGCTGTTCACTTAAGACACAAACATCATCCTCCACAGCAGCTTTACACCAGGAAAAAATCTCAAGGTGAGATAGAAAAACTCAGGATGCAACAGAACGCAGCTGTCTTTGGCTCAGCTTCTCCATTAAAAAAAACAATCCCCAAACTCATCCAGCAGATGAAACAAATTCCTGTTCTAATTCTCAAGAGCATGAAGTGAGAAAAAAAAAAAAAAAAGAGGGGAAGGAAATACATCAATGAAAACAGCCTGGGAAAAGTGTAAACGGCAGCCTGACTGCTATGTCTGTTAAATACACATTTATTATGCACTAACTGGAATGAGACGCAGCATGTGTCCTTGGCTCCAGATATTGAAAACCTTTGTTATTTCCTGATGTTGTTATTCGTGATTTTCTACTTTACAAACCAATGATTTGGTTAATACCACTCATCCTAACACTGTTTCCAATCAGTGTGTGGACCCAAACCTTAAACATAAACATCAACCCTTATCTGAATCAATCTTAAATACAGCACAGTCACTTCTATCAACACGAACCTTTACTTATATATAAACACAAAACTCACAAGAGCCACATATGCCTATTACAAGCATTAGAAAGTCCTCCTGTGCCTAAACACGGTACCTCAGCTCCTGCTTGAGTAAAACCTAAGCCCATCCCTCAAATGAATCCTGGGTTTAAAACCCTGCCAGTCTGCAGACAGCCCACCAGAACGCACCCAGTCCCATCCCAATCCAGAAAGAGGAAAAACCCAACACTCCAACCCCTCACTGTAAGTAAGCAAATTAATTAGAAGGCGGTAAATGCCACTTTGGTAAGGGCTATTATCCTTTTCTCCATAGGCTTTACGGGCAGCAGCAACCAAGGTGCTTCAGCACGTATAGTCTGAAACTCAGCACGAAACTCTAAACTGAAACCCTGTATTAGCAATATGCCAGTTATAACTGGAAAAGAATAATCAGAAACCATCAGCCTCTGTGGCTACTACTTCATTTTAATCACATAGATCAAGCAAAATTTAGGAATGCAGCTCCTCAATCCTTCTTACCACAAAACCTAGTTCTGCCCCTAAGCATGATGCTAGTATTAATCTAAACAAGAACAGAGCCCAGATATCCACAGCAAAGGGAGCTGAAAAAGAGAGCTGAAAGTTTGGAAAGCTCTATTAATACAGAACAAATTGTTCTTCTTTGGGAACAGCAGACTCCACCAACAACCTTGCTGCACATCCATCACAATGACTAACACGTACTCAACAAAAAAACACAAGAATAATAATTTTGCG
Source organism: Calidris pugnax (assembly GCF_001431845.1). NCBI lineage: Eukaryota > Metazoa > Chordata > Aves > Charadriiformes > Scolopacidae > Calidris > Calidris pugnax. Next base: position 554,989 of record NW_015090808.1, on the reverse strand, counting down.
GTACTTTTTACAAGCCTTCACCTCAGCTTTGCAGAAAGAGCTGCTTTCCAGAGAACCATTACCTCTGCTTTCCTGGAAAACCTGCCCCAGCCACACTATTACAGCCCCCGTTAGGCTGACCAGAAAGTATTCGGCTTTACTAGCAAGAAACCTCCCCCGATTGCTACAATTTGAGTGAGATCCATCTACAAATGGAGCTCCTGAAATATCCTTGAAAATTTCCTATAATCATGCCTTTAAAATAAAAAGATGGCTCAAAATTGCCAAACAACTCCAATTACAGCTAAATAACTGCAAGAGTCCTTGTACTGATCCTGGAAGCCTTACGTACATACTCATAAATAAATACATGGTCATACAGCTTGCAGAATTCCTAACCCAAAGCTTTGCCTTTTCTGCCCATACCTGCAGGAAAACCTGACATAATATTAATAAATGACCTCTACTGAGAGCAGTCATCACTCCAGTCCTTCAGGCTTTTCAAGATATTGTAGCGAACAGCCCCAAGATATTGTAGTGAACGGCCCACAATTCTCAAGCTCCCAATTCTAATTCTAAATCTAGATTTCTACCAAGTTTAGCAATATACATGCACCCCATAATTTGTTGTGAATTACAGAACATCCCCCAAACAGGCACCTGTTTTAGTGACGCAGACTTTGCAAGAGGTACAGGAAGAGAGGGTTCCCAAGTTCTAGGCGTTACAAGATGCACCAGTAGATAAAAATCTTCACTCGTTGGTTTTACAATATCTACCCCTGGGTCAAGTTTTCTGCAGAGTCTGGAGATACAGGAAGAGGTCAAATTTTGCTGTGAACCAGAGATCTTTGTGAGACCAGTCTTGCAAAGCAGCCTCACAATCCCACTTTCCCTTGGCTCCTCAACAGTCTAGGTGACACACCAAACCCCAATATGAGTATTTTTTCCCATCGTTAACAAGAGTCATTGCTGAGAACAAATTCTTCATCAGAGTCCTGAAGCTTCCCAAGGTACAGCAAAGGAGACTGTCATTCCCAAGTCTCTGTCCAGAGCAATAATCATTCACTACTTCTAATACTTACTCCATTAGCATCAGTCAGGTGTTTAAAATGCTGGGTAGTTAGAGCTCATCTTTTCTTTCCTTACCATATTCTAACTATACTCCTTGCCTTCTGCAAAGCTTGCAATAAATCCAGCATTACCAGAGATGTCTCTTCCTTTTGCTGCCATAATTGATATATTAAGAAAGAACTGCACTCTTTAGGCCCCCTTACCTGTAACTCTGACCCCATCCATTAGCTGTGCCCACACCAGACCTCATCCTCCCCACCTAAGGCATGATATTTTCAGTAGTAAGCAATAATCCCTCATTGCCCCCACAACTCAGCCCCAAACTCTTTAACTTGCCACAGAGCCTCCAAGTCACCATTCTACCATTTGGTAAAATTAGTCCTTCTTCTAGATCTCTATGCCCACAGCAGCTATAGTTCACTTTTTTCCCTGCTTTTTTTTCCCCAACGCTTGAGTCTAGCTTTGAAAGGGGCCACAGAGCAGTGAACCAATACCCTGAAACACATCAGTTGTCTGTGTCACTACATGCTCTCGTCTTGGTCCTGCACGTCCTTGCAAGAAACACTGCTCCCTTTCTAGTCCTAAAACTTCTGAATGTTGGTGGGTATTTTTTATATAATTAAACAAAGCATGTTTCTCGTAGTGTTTCAACTGTTCCCTTGTAAGACTTCAAAATAAGTTGAAACCATTAATAGAGGGAAAGGGTTTCACCTCAACATCCAGGTTAAGTGGAGTGATATCCAGGGAGTGGAGCGATGGGACAAGGGGGGAGGGTTTGACCCTGCAAGAGGGGAGATGGAGCTGAGCTGTGGGGAAGAACTTCTCTGGTGTGAGGGTGGTGAGAGCCTGGCCCAGGTTGGCCAGAGAAGCTGTGGCTGCCCCATCCCTGGAGGGGTTCAAGGCCAGGTTGGAGGGGGCTTGGAGCAACCTTGGCTGGTGGGAGGTGTCCCTGCCCAGAGCAGGGGCTTGGAACTAGATGATCTTTAAGGTCCCTTCCAACTCTAACCATTCTGCAATTCTATGATTGATTTAAATGCCCCCTCCCATTACTTTAATGTTACTTCAACAAATTAAGTGCAACAAACCCAGAAGCAGCAGCTATTGTGAGGGGATTTGGCCAGAAACCGATTTCTTACCATGCCACCAGAGAGAGATGCCAAAGACAGCTTGAAAAGAAAACAAGGACGTATTAACAGGAGAGTCTTAACAGTAAATCATACAACATAATTAAAAGACTGCACAACGATTAACAGCAGCTCTTCCGCAGCGATCATTTGCCTGAAAACAGAAAAAAGACAAGTTTTGAATTTGAGAATAACAGGAGTTTAGCAATAGGTAGTGATAATGTGTTGTGTATGAGAAAGGCGGGATGGTTGGAGAAATGAAGATTTTTCACGTTGCCCCTTAAAATACAAAGATTTAACTCATTACATTTTTGACAATAAACTCCTAAATTTCACAGCCCTTTGAGCTCTGGAGCTGTTACCGTGTTTGTGAACGCATGAGTGAAAGGCACTATCTTCCCCTCACAGTCAGCATCCTCTTGTTATTCCTCCAAGAGCAAGGGGAGCAGAAATTGCCCTGGAGCCTGGGAGCCAAATATTCATCTCAGGCTCAAGTGGGCGAAAAGGAAGAAAGAAGCTTTGCTCAAGTAATCCACAAGACATTTCACAGGGTTTCTGCTCCAGACTGAACGACTTCAGAAGAATTACCAAGCCCCCCGGGTGCTCCAGAGCACCACTGGCTATATCGAATTAAGGGGACTGCTGGACTCCTGCCGGGAAACCAGGCACGGCCAAAGCTCCCCGAGGCCTTTCCAAACACTTTGGTGTGGAAGCTCCAGGCTCACAAAATCAGGAAAAAACCCCTTCCTTCCCTTCACAACCTCCAAAAGATACCAAGAGACAATTGGGTTTTTTTCCTGCTGAAAGGAAGCAGGTGGCAAAAATTGCAAATGGAACAAGCAGTGCCAAGAGACTGGTGGAGGTAAATTGATGATTTTAATGAGACAGCCAGATTTGCTGTTTTGTGTCTTATTAGAGCCCCAGCTCCACACCTCCTCTCACACTTTCCCTGCATTCATTTGCTTTCTCCCTCGGTCAGCCCCTGTTCCTTTCTCTCCTCCTAAGTCTCAGACTGCAGGAACGAATCTTTGCAATCAAGTGACAATAGAGTTATTATTAATGTTCTCAAACAGCGTTTTTAGTGGGAGACCTGTGAGAGCACTGAGCTGCTCGTACATGCCCTGAGCGATTATCGGGAGGAGCAAGCCAACAGTCCACTTCTATTTGGGAAGACTCAAGATAATAAAAAGTAATTTCACTTATGTCTATTTGACCTGTAATCAAAGCAGTTGTGTAGAACAACACGGACTATTCACGGAAGGCCACCTTAGGGATAGGCGGTGATGTTTGGAAAGCAAAGGGCGGAATATCAATCTGCATAAATCAGCATAAAACCACTGCAAACAACACAACAAAATTACCTATTGGGAAAATGTTATCGCTTGCCATTTAGGAAAAAAAATAACAAATGAAAAAGGCGCAGGCAGAAGGCGGTGAGGGAAGCTGATGTTCCCAGTGCCAGGCTCCGTTCAAGCCAGTCTGACAAACGGGAAGCAATGGCCTGGTGGGAGATGACAATGCTCATCAAACGCTAACGAACGGAGCTGCTGGAACGTACCACGTGCAGGACACGGAGCCTTCTTGTCAAAAATCATGTTTGACAGGATATCTTGAATGATAAATCCATTCATTCATAGGAATGAGGGATTTTTGACCACTTATGAATACCTCAGACTTCCACAATCGCCAAAGTCCTTTCAGTTGGGAAAAAAACCCAACAAATAAAACTAACAAAAAACCCCACAATTTACACTAAAAACATGCTTCTTACTTAACACAAGCACACAAAACTAATTGAAAGTTAGTGTTCAAGCCAGAAAGAGAAAATTACAAAATTTCAAAAGCCAGAGAGAAAATTACAAACCAGGAAAAAAAAAGCAAAAAGAAATAAGAGGAAAAAAAAGCAAAAAGAAATGAGAGGAAAAAAAAGCTAAACTGAACACCCCAGGAAAACAAGAGACATGAGTTATTCTGCCACACTCTCTTCTTAACAGCTCCTTTTATAGGCTGACTCAAACACTGTGTGTTGAAACGCTTTCTTGTTTCTTAATTACAAAGGAAATTAACTATGCATCACAAGCAATTAGTAATAATTTCCTCTTTTTAAAAAAAATAATGACTTGGTTTTCTGTTGAAGTGTTTGACAGGTTCATTTCTGGTTTGGGGGTTTAGTGGGGGATTTTTTGGTTAATACTGACAAGCCTAGACCAAACCCACCCGCCAACACCACCGCTCCACAGCAAATCTGGGCAAAATATTTGTATAGTTTTATTAATACTCCCCTTCTGTGCTACTCAGTCCTTATTGCACAACTTGATAAAAAATAAAAATTAGGAGAAAACTAAGCCGTAAAGCTTCTGAAACACTTTCAGAGTGTAATCCCTCTCTGTAATGCTGCTACAGATCCAATGTCTTCATATACCTACAGTTTCAGCAATAATTAATCAAAGTAGAACTGATAAATCAGAAGTCTGTAGTTAATAAAAAAAAAAATTAAATCTAAAATAACGCTAGCTCTAATGCCCTCAGATCCGTGCATGCAACAAAACTAATTGCAGCCAGACTCTCCTGCAAATAATTCTCATTTTCACACTTCACAAAGTGAGGCAGCTGCTGACATCCTGAGCGTTGGCCGTGCAAGAATGAAACCAGTTTTAGATTTAACACCAACCATAATCCAGTTGCTTGACATGACCAGCACCAATTCTTTTCCCAGAGTCAAGGAGCAGACTTACTCTATCCTTTGTTCCCAAACTACCTCTCTCCAGCCCAAATCCAATTTCTCACAAATTCAACTAACCAAAGGCAATCGTTCCAATCAGCACCCGGAATTAAAAGCTGCCTGTTATCTTGATTGCACATCAAAAACCTCATAGCAATCTTGACAACAGTCCAGAGACCTCAATCTTCAACAGAAAACACAACCTGATAGGACACAGTTCTGGCACCAAATTTTCTCTTATTTCTGGTGTCATGGAAACACAGAGATAAATACAGTTCCTGAGACCTTGCATCCCTGAACACAGCTGCTAAATACAAGGCTAACTTCAGTTTTAATGAGATCCCAGTAACTGGTAAATTGGCATTAAAACAAGCACAAGCCAATCACTTCATCCAGCTCCATAACTCATTTTGTGCTCTAAAAACCAGTGCTATTCTTCTGTCCTGCTTCTTTCCCAAAGCAAACCCCAAATCCTCCCCAAACCTTAACGGCATCTATTTACCTATGAGCGGTGCTTGCATCAAGCCCAACAACTTTCTAGCCTTATCTGTCATCGGTGTCACACTTGCCTTTAAAATCTCAAAACTAATGTCCCCCTGGCCAGCAGCAGGGGATATCTGAAGGTTTCAGCCAGCAGAAGGGTTTTGCTGGAGGCCAGAGAGGGTAGGTTGTGGTCTTCTGTCCTGCTTCTTTCCCAAAGCAAACTCCAAATCTGCTCCAAACCTTAACAGCATCTATTTATCCAGGAGCAGTGCTTGCATCAAGCCCAAGAACTTTCTAGCCTTATTTGTCATCAGTGTCACACTTGCCTTTAAATCTCAAAACTAATGTCCCCCTCGCCAGCAGCAGGGAATATCTGAAGGTTTCAGCCAGCAGAAGGGTTGTGCTGGAGGCCAGAGGCTGTGTGACTGTGGGTATACCTGTTAGCCGTGGGCATGGCAGGGAGATGCTGGAAGTCCTGAGTCTAACGAAGCAGGGAAAGAGAGGATCTTCTGGGCCAGCCAGTTGTACACGTGTCGCAAACTGATCTGACTCAAGAAGGTATCACAGAATATAATTATCACCACTGGGGAGAGAAGCAGTGTGATGCTACCACTCATTTCAGTTAGACCCTTCATCATTTCATTACTAATGACCCACGTTGCCGAATTTGACTCAGACACCCACCGGATCTTCTGGGCCAGCCAGTTGTACACGTGTTGCAAACTCCTGACTTGATTCAAGAAGGTATCATAGAATATAATTATCACCACTGGGGAGAGAAGCAGTGTGATGCTACCACTCATTTCAGTTAGACCCTTCATCATTTCATTACTAATGACCCACGTTGCCGAATTTGACTCAGACACCCACCGAGGAAGCAAACAGAAGGAACCATCCTGTGAGACTGGGGCCGAGCAGATCGCTCCTCAGGCTGCATTAGAGATGGGTACAGATATATAGAGTGTGATGCTACCACTCATTTCAGTTAGACACTTCATCATTTCATTACTAATGACCCACATTGCTGAATTTGACTTAGACACCCGCCAAGGAAGCACACAGAAGGAACCATCCTGTGAGACTGGGGCAGAGCAGATCGCTCCTCAGGCTGCATTAGAGATGGGTACAGATATATAGAAGGCTGTTAAAAGTAGCCACATGCTGAGTGAACACAAAGAGGAAGTGTATTCCCGCTGTTAGGCAAACAGGTACTATTGATAGTAAGAACAAAGACCGCTTCTTAATGTGTTGGATAGATAAATCTCTGTAACGTTACTTAAATATAACTCCTGAAGTTTTATCTCACGTAAAACACACACAAAAGTTTTAAAGTTGTTTTGCTCTTGAAAGCTTTCCACCCAGAGTCATCCTCCAGACAGGCACGATACAGTCAGGCAAGCTAGAATGCAAATTCTGTTGGTACCAAATCCTTCATCTGTAAACGAGCAGCCTCTATCAAAATGCAAAGAACGGGGCAGCTCTGATCTCATTACTGCGTGAGGCTTCTTTCATAGCTGCTCTTCTTGATGCCTTTAAACCTGCCTCCAGGCGGTGGTTTGGAACAAGCTGTACTGCATCACCAGCTTTATACACTCTGAAAGCTTTTTTCAGGTCTCAACTGGAGGCAGCAAAGGGAAAAAAAAGCAGAGAAAGTGAAAATGCAAGTTATGATGCAAGCAAGACGGGAAATGGAGAGGAGAAAAATGCTCATTTAGGGGGTCATGAAGTCCCCTTGAACATTCTTAAGGTTGATCAGCTCATGTAAAAGATCTCGACTCCATTAAAATAATGAAACTACAAAAATTTACACGACCAAAGAATCTGACTCCATCTGATTCTGAATTGCAAACATATATAACATACCATAATTAGTGACTTAATGAACGAAGCATGCTTCTCTGTAGAACTATTCCAATAGCATTTAACACCAAATTAACTTTGTCATATGTCTCAATTTCTACCATTTTTCAGAAGGCTCATGTAGTACCAAATCAGAGTTTTAAAAATGTGATGTTCATATCGAGTTAATCCTAAACAGAAAGGAAAACAGAAATGTATCCAGTGGAAGCCCCCCTCTAAGTTAATCCATACCCTTGTTAGAACTAGATGCTGTTTCCGCACAGTTGGGGATGGGAGGATGTTGGGGTTTGCCCATCAAACACCAAAGTACTTGGCATAGCAGTGCTGACTTAAATGATTTTTCCTGTCCTGAGAGAGAGGGGGGAAAAGAAAACTGACATTAAGAACACTGTGGAAATCAAAGGATCCTGGGTTTGACTCTCAAAAAGAAAACTGACATTAAGAACACTGTGGAAATCAAAGGATCTTGGGTTTGACTCTCAGGGGGTTGGAACTAGATGACCTTTAAGGTCCCTTCCAACCCAAACCATTCTGTGATTCTTTTGTCCTGCTTTCTCACTGTAGGGTTTTTTCCATAAAAAACTAGAGATGACAGCCTAAATAAAATACAAAAGCACCCTGTTTCAACATTTTGATTCCTACCTCTTTCAGGCATTAAAAAAGTATACTAGATTTTATTATTGTCTTTTTAGCCTAATTTTAACAGCACTATTTTGTTACATACCCCATCTTGTTAGTTACTCAATCTTTTGCCGTTTTACTTTGGACAAAGTACCAGGTATCAAATATCCTGGACCACAAGAAAGGCTTTGGGAGAACTGAACCAGAGGCAAACAGAAACAGGAGCATCCACCAGGAGCAGTGCTTGGGCAGCAGGCTGCAATCAGCTAGGCTCTCAGAAATGAAGGACGACAAAAATCAATGAGCAAAACGCAAGTCAACAACTCTCCCTCTGATAAGAGACGGCAAAAACTTCCTGCAAATGCTTTCGAGTCCTTTAAAGTACCCAGATTTGATTTCTGTCTGCTGGGTCACAGAGCTGTGCTACGAGAATCACAGTTGAAGGATTTTCCCCTCCTTCAGCAGAGATTGTTCTTGGGGGGTTCCCACCTCACTAAGGCAACAAAAGCACTTTATTGGTGAAACTGATGATAATGCAGCTCCTTATAACCAACTCCATTGAATAAACATCCCAGACTCCTGTGTTTAAATCTTTTCTGTCTGAATCTTTCAAGACCACAAAGCTAAGGAAAAAAAAATAAAATACAACATCCCCCTGGTGCAACAGAATCCACCAACATAGATGAAAGGGGAAGTCATGGAGGGAAACATCACAAAAACACAATGAAGAAAGGATTTCAGAAGACAGAAATATTTTCATGCCTTCCCAGTCCACACCAGTTCTCCTACATCAAATACATCCAACCTGTGCCGATGAGGTGGAGGCTGAGCCTCCTCTAGTGTAAATACTGTATAATCCCACGGATGCTAGTCCTGAACAGCAACTATGAAGAGCTTTTGAAATGCAAAATTAACATTACCTTTTCTGTTAAAAAAAATAGTGTTCATGATTAGCCTTTCAGCAATCTTGGACAAATTTAATAACCTCACTTTCCTACAATAAGCACAGGCTCTGCAAATCTCTCCAGCCCAGGCGGTACCGGGCAGGAAGACTAAAGGAAACACCTGTGAACACGCTCAGTTATTTGCACTTGCTTCCTGAAGAGCTCTCTAGAGTTGGACACTCTTTGCACTTTTCCCCTCATTGAATTGATTCATTACTGGATTGTGATCAAATTAGCTGTTACACTGAAGTAGTTCTTTGCTTCTCTCAAAAGAAGATGGCACAAAGGCCCACAAACAAAAGAGAAAATGATTTATCAAAGCACGGACGGGGATCATGGCCCAAATACGTGTTTTTAAAGCATCACATAACCAATGAAACCAGACAAGCAGCACATTCTTGCTTTCTTCTTATGTCAGCTTAGAGCAATCTGGAAAATGCAATAGCTATCCATTCATATTTTCCAACTCTCCCCTCATACTTCACCCAATATTATGCACCTTGTGCTGGTTGTATCCAATAAAATAGGGGCTGAGATTTTTAGTGGAACACACCATTCATTTAGGAAAACAAAAGTTTTGTTTCGGAACTAAGACTTAATTGTAATACCAATTAAATTAATTTTAATTGCAATACCAACTAAAACGAGCAACAAAAGGAGCCATTTCCATCCTTACATGCTTTCCCTCCAAGATTTAGGGGTGGTCCAAGGTGAGCAAGTCCTAAGCCAGCCCTTCTGACAGCTGAAGCTTGCTGCAGTGCAGTTTTCCTCCAAACAGGGATGCGACGATGTGGTCCCAACTCTACTGCAGAGCACAAAGTGCTGTGTGATCATCTTTTAGCTTCCATTTATAAAGCCATAACTGTTTCTTTACATCTCTTGCTTCTTGTGAAGTGTTCCAACTCCAGGCTCATTTATCAAGATGAATGTTCAATAGTTCAATGAAACAGTCTTCCCTTCTTTTTTTCCTTTTCACTATGGCCCTTACCTGGTATATTACCAGTTACTTAAAAACTTGTGCCCTTTATGCCCAAGACAAGCAGCAGCCTCTACCCATCTGATTAAACACACTCAAGACTACAGCAAATAGTCTTTTCTGCAATTAAAGTCTTACGCAGATCCCTGTGTAGATACCCTTACACTCCAGTAAGTAGGAAGGGTTAGAGTAATCCCATTTTTTTTAGCCAAAACAAACTAAACTGAAGACAAAGGGTGTGTAGGGCAGTAGCTGAGAGTGGTAGACATGATAGAGGAGGAGATAGCTTTATTGCATAGAAAAATCACACAAAATCAACACCAAAATTGGCTTTATTGAGCTGCAACACAAAGATGTTCCTCACAGTAGGCAACTGCCAGAGCTGAACTACAGAAATAGCATCTGGGGCTTGGAAGAGTAAAACCTGATCACGTTAGGGAGGCAGGACCACATCTGGGACACTTGCTGACTGGAAAGGATTCATGCATCAGAGGTATCAGCCTGCACCAAGAAGTCCTGCTCCACCAGTGAGTGAATTCAGACAATTTATCAATATAAACAACTGGGATTTGCCATGTCTTACTGAAATATCATCGAGGGCTGAAGTTAACCACCAAGGTCCTGCATCACCACCACCCCCTGCCCCAGTCCCATCAATGAAGACACTCAACCTTTTATCAAATCTAACCAACACGTGTCCATCTGGCCACCTCACTGAAGAACAAGCCACCAGCAGCAACAAAGAGCAGACAGTACTGGACCAGCCCTCTGGAAAGCAAACACCAAGAAGCAGCCACTCTGCTGGGCACAGTCAAGGCCATTTTCTTAACTGTCATTCTGTCACAATTATTCTAACAAGGGAACTTTTAAACAGGTCTATACAATGGGGAAAAATATTTCCTGGAACAGATCCTCCAAATAAATCTGAACTACAGAAAAACCTTATTTCCACATTGAAGGACAGTTTAAGCAAGGACCTAGAAAATCCAAGTGTGATTATGTGATGATTTGGAGTCACAAGCAACTGAGGTTAATGTTGTAAACAAAAAGAGCAGTAGACAGTTTGAGCAGCTTGTCATTCTTGACCATTCAGCAAGTGGAGCTATCCTGGAATTTCACATCACATACCTCTCTTTCAAGCTAAAAAGAGGTAAACAAACAAACATAATAGTCCAAGATTTATTTTCTTTGTACTTACTTAAAAAGACCCACCAGTAGGAACTGGAATTAAAGGGGAGATGTGAAAAATGTGTCTTCCTGCCTGCTGCTCTCTCCACATTTTCCTCCTCAGGTAGCACTTAACGTGGCATTCACCAGAGGCAGGGAAACTACCCTGCTATTCACTACAAAACTTAACAGACAAGGATGCCAAGGTCCAGCAGCAATTGTTGTGTTTCTGCTTACATGTGTTTTACTTCTGCTTTTATTTTGGGGGTTCTTTCTGCCAAGCTCACTTCTATACTTTATCTTGAAAAATGTTGTAGCAAAGTTGAGTTTGTGTTAACTGTAACCATCATCTAGAGAAAGAGAGATGATCCCAAACCATTGAATGTTTAATACAAATTAGGTCCTGTCTGTGGAAAGAATGCCCACAGCATAAATAGGGGTTACTTCCACCATTCTTGTAATTTGCAACAGGACTCCTATGTTTGAGGTGTTAAAAATGACGTGCTAATATTTTTAAACATAACTCATGTAGGTAAGGCCACTTCTCTGAAGTTTAGGGGAGAGAAGTTAGTTCCTTGGTAATTAATGCAGAAAGAGCTGAATGACCCCATTGCACAGCTGAGTTTACTGTTCATCCACACACGTCCTGGAGAAGAATACAAAGGGTCAGTGCTTCAAAGCAAACAGAGCAACAAAAGGAGCCATTTCCATCCTTACATGCTTTCCCTCCAAGATTTAGGGGTGGTCCAAGGTGAGCAAGTCCTAAGCCAGCCCTTCTGACAGCTGAAGCTTGCTGCAGTGCAGTTTTCCTCCAAACAGGGATGCGACGATGTGGTCCCAACTCTACTGCAGAGCACAAAGTGCTGTGTGATCGTCTTTTAGCTTCCATTTATAAAACCATAACTGTTTCTTTTCATCTCTTGCTTCTTGTGAAGTGTTCCAACTCCAGGCTCATTTATCAAGATGCTGGCTAGTTCAATGAAAGTCTTCCCTTTTTTTCTTTTCACTGTGGCCCTTACCTGGTATATTACCAGTTACTTAAAAACTTGTGCCCTTTATGCCCAAGACAAGCAATAGCCTCTACCCATCTGATTAAACACACTCAAGACTACAGCAAATAGCCTTTTCTGCAATGAAAGTCTTATGCAAATCCCCTGTGTATGATTAAACACACTCAAGACTACAGCAAATAGTCTTTTCTGCAATTAAAGTCTTACGCAGATCCCTGTGTAGATACCCTTACACTCCAGTAAGTAGGAAGGGTTAGAGTAATCCCATTTTTTTTAGCCAAAACAAACTAAACTGAAGACAAAGGGTGTGTAGGGCAGTAGCTGAGAGTAGTAGACATAGTAGAGGAGGAGATAGCTTTATTACACAGAAAAATCACACAAAATCAACACCAAAATTGGCTTTATTGAGCTGCAACACAAAGATGTTCCTCACAGTAGGCAACTGCCAGAGCTGAACTAAAGAAATAGCATGTGGGGCTTGGAAGAGTAAAACCTGATCATGTTAGGGAGGCAGGACCACATCTGGGACACTTGCTGACTGGAAAGGATTCATGCATCAGAGGTATCAGCCTGCACCAAGAAGTCCTGCTCCACCAGTGAGTGAATTCAGACAACTTATCAATATAAACAACTGGGATTTGCCATGTCTTACTGAAATATCATCGAGGGCTGAAGTTAACCACCAAGGTCCTGCATCACCACCACCCCCTGCCCCAGTCCCATCAATGAGGACACTCAACCTTTTATCAAATCTAACCAACACGTGTCCATCTGGCCACCTCACTGAAGAACAAGCCACCAGCAGCAACAAAGAGCAGACAGTACTGGACCAGCCCTCTGGAAAGCAAACACCAAGAAGCAGCCACTCTGCTGGGCACAGTCAAGGCCATTTTCTTAACTGTCATTCTGTCACAATTATTCTAACAAGGGAACTTTTAAACAGGTCTATACAATGGGGAAAAATATTTCCTGGAACAGATCCTCCAAATAAATCTGAACTACAGAAAAACCTTATTTCCACATTGAAGGACAGTTTAAGCAAGGACCTAGAAAATCCAAGTGTGATTATGTGATGATTTGGAGTCACAAGCAACTGAGGTTAATGTTGTAAACAAAAAGAGCAGTAGACAGTTTGAGCAGCTTGTCATTCTTGACCATTCAGCAAGTGGAGCTATCCTGGAATTTCACATCACATACCTCTCTTTCAAGCTAAAAAGAGGTAAACAAACAAACATAATAGTCCAAGATTTATTTTCTTTGTACTTACTTAAAAAGACCCACCAGTAGGAACTGGAATTAAAGGGGAGATGTGAAAAATGTGTCTTCCTGCCTGCTGCTCTCTCCACATTTTCCTCCTCAGGTAGCACTTAACGTGGCATTCACCAGAGGCAGGGAAACTACCCTGCTATTCACTACAAAACTTAACAGACAAGGATGCCAAGGTCCAGCAGCAATTGTTGTGTTTCTGCTTACATGTGTTTTACTTCTGCTTTTATTTTGGGGGTTCTTTCTGCCAAGCTCACTTCTATACTTTATCTTGAAAAATGTTGTAGCAAAGTTGAGTTTGTGTTAACTGTAACCATCATCTAGAGAAAGAGAGATGATCCCAAACCATTGAATGTTTAATACAAATTAGGTCCTGTCTGTGGAAAGAATGCCCATAGCATAAATAGGGGTTACTTCCACCATTCTTGTAATTTGCAACAGGACTCCTATGTTTGAGGTGTTAAAAATGACGTGCTAATATTTTTAAACATAACTCATGTAGGTAAGGCCACTTCTCTGAAGTTTAGGGGAGAGAAGTTAGTTCCTTGGTAATTAATGCAGAAAGAGCTGAATGACCCCATTGCACAGCTGAGTTTACTGTTCATCCACACACGTCCTGGAGAAGAATACAAAGGGTCAGTGCTTCAAAGCAAACAGAAAACCTTTTGGCCACCAAAAGATCAGCCTCCATTGTTTCATTTCAGACTACAGAGCTCATAAACTAGCTCCCAGAAGTTTAGCATGAAAACAACGTGGTGGAATCATTCTGTGCCACCCCACTACATTAGTTCAGAACCATTTCCTCTCTCCCAAAGGCGATGTGTTCATGGGCAAGGTGGAAGCAGCGGTGACCAGCACTCAGATCATACTGGTAGGCATGAAGAGCAAAGTTTTCTTCAACTCAAGTGTATTCAACTGGGAACAGAAGCCAGGGTATTTTTACAGACCTGCGAGATGCTAAGAGATGCAGACTCCTGTAAGGCCTCGGAAGGAGGGTCACAGAGCACCCAACAAAGAATACACAGCCAGACAGGCATACAAATACTATGATTAAAGCAATACGGAATTACTTTAACTAGATACAAATAGGCAATAGTCCCATATACTCTTGTAGGGATGCCTACATTATGGCATGACAATTGTTTAAAAGACTAAGAATTTATGGTTTTCTGGTGTTTTGAAGTCATTGGTTAATACCAAATCATTCCTCTGCAGCCAAAACCTTTTTATTTTCATCATTAATGCAGTTATTGAACTATACTACAACTGCAGAGTCTTTCCTTGCCATGCTCCTTGCAGCAAGTAGAACTTCACAGACTGCCCCAAGCCTTTGCATCCAATCTTCTCTTTTCTATCCAAGCTGGACTATTTTGCTATCCTTTCAGGAAGAGCACCGTGTTGATTTGAGCACTATGGCCCTGTTGTGCAAGCTCAGCATGCCACAGAACCAAAAGGATTACTAAATTGTCCTTCTGAAGCCACAACATCCCTGGCCCTGCTATTCCATTAAATATTGTGTTACCTATGCAATTCAGGCCCTTTCGGTGCTTTGCAAGTGTCAGCCTGTCAGCAAGGGCTGTCTGGGCAACATGAAGATTCCAAACCTGCCACTGTTAACACTTCATTTCTGAAAACAGGTCGAACTGGATGAGATTCACTGTGTAAGAGGAAAACATCAGGGAGAACAGCAACACCACTTCAGCGCAGCCACGGACAGCCCAGTTGAAGGCTCTGCCTTGTGGAGGTTACAGAGCTAAGAAATTGCTTCTGTTGGAACACATTATAACCCCTGCATCCACCAGCAATCTGTCATTGCAGGAAAAAATGCTCGTTTTAGGAACAACATCGATAAAGCATCACTGGAATTAAATCTACAGTACAAGTTGAGAGAAGTAGTTAACAGAACAATGACCTTAAGGTGAATTAAAGGCACCTATTCATTCAACAGCAGCTCAAACAAAGGCACTGAGTAAACACCTCAACATTTCTTTTAATGTAGTTTTGATAACACCTTTAGAATGGCTTCATTTCAAACACATTGAAAAAGTTCAGCCCGTTTTAACAAGTTTGTGGGACTTGTTTCCAGCCTCCCGATATTCATTTATCTTCTCACCAGTGCAGACATCTGGTGGTAGAACTGGTGATGGCAACTCAACAACAGCAGTGCTGTCAGACTCCTGCTCGCTGCACACGCAAAAAGCAGTTATTTAGCTCATCTCAGCAGGGATGCAAAGTCTTTCCCCCTTGGAGTGGGAACTAGTGGTGAAAAAGAGATTTAGGCAGTAACCATGTGTTGTCTAATCTTTCTCCCTCTCCTCATTTCTTCTCTTCCTCAAGCTTCAGGGACTTGCTGATCCTGGGTCTTCAGGAAATTAAGTGTTGAGTGGGTGGTTATACCCAGACTGAATTACTCCTGGAAACACGTATCAAACCCAGGAGAAAACAGGCTGGGATTTTATCTGCATACCAAACAGTCCATCCCCAAGCAACACGAGCTTCATAGATGCTCTCTATTGCAATTAACACCCTCCCTCAATCCTGCACGGTAAAGAAGAGTAGGTTTTTTGCCTCCTCCCGCTAAGAGAGGAAAATGAGCTGGCACAAAGTACTGTTTCCAGCTGACCTGGCCCTCATGGGCAGCTATCGACCCTGAGAGGAATAATTCATAATGCCTTACTTTATTACTGTATGCTACTGTGAACACCACAGTACTAGGATTTAAAAACCACATTTACGTCAGCAAAAAGGTCTCTAGCTGGTACAATTAACTGAATTAATTGCTAGATCCTGAAACATGTTTCTAAGTGCATAAAAACCTAAATGAAAATGTGCTGAGCACACTGGAGTGAAGTATGCTTCAAGCAGAGGTCTTTAGTTGGGCTTTTGCCTTCCTCTCCCTCCCCAACACACTGTGCTTTCCCAAAGAGCTATCATTTCATATGATGCCCTGTTCAGGAATCTCTAGTCCTGCCTTGAGTGACCAATGACACTTTTAGTGTCTGCAGCAATCACCTGAATTTATGTCACTCAATCCATGGTCTCCTGAGCCACCCAGTGAATGACCCAGCTGCACACAGCCAGGCACAGAAAGCTCTGACACACAGACCTTATATTGGCATTAGCCTTAGTTCTTAAAGATATAATTGAGAGAACACAGATAGCAGGATAAAGTACAAAATTACACCATTTAGCTCTGCAAGTGTTTTTGAAGTGGCACATTAACACTATTTTATTGTAATCTTGAGAGTTTCAAGAAAAAAAAACCCAAGAAGCTACCAACCAAGATGTCAATTTTACAACACTCCTGCCATAGAGCTACTCCCAAGCAGATTTTCTGTGATAACCTTAAATATTCGTGCATTTCAGAAGCTACACACTTCTAAAGGAGTCACTTAGGAAAATGGAACTCTTCACCTGTGTTTGTCTGCTACTCTCATAAATTGGTACTTTCAACACATTTCAAAGCATTTTAAATCAGAATGAGGTTACTTAGTGACAGAAAAGCATTAGATCAGGAAAACAGAGACTGCCCAGAAAATATTCACTATGAACTATATATTCCCATCACTCTACCATCTTTAGCATCTTTTTTATTTTTGACTTCTATTTCAAGAATTTCCATTAACAAAAATGCTGTTCCTTTGACTGCTGCTACCAGAAGCAAATCAACAAGTTCACTTTTACCACCTGCAAAGAGGTAATACTTATAAAGGACAGTTGCTTTACCAGAAGAAAATCAATAGCATTCTCATGATCAGACATCTTTATCTGCAAGTGTTTCATCTTTTAGATATGTGTTAAAAGGAGTCTAAAACCTCAAAAAAACAGAAGTGTCCTCTGTGAGCACATATACAAGACCAACAATGCTCCTTTGAAGGAAGCAGAGCTTCTTAACTCCTGTTCCAAACACAAAAATCAAAGAGAAACATTCCTAATTTAAGATAAGCTTGAGTGCATTTCTCACGAGGAGAAGCTATCAATTTGGTTTAGGTGGTTTTGTGATAAACAGGTGTTATCTGGACAGACCTAGGAAGCTAACCTTTCTCCTTACCCTTGGAAGCACACCACCACGTACCTGCATCAAGTCATGATGTTCTCCATGATGAAACAACCAAGCAGATACTTGAACTTGCTTTCACCAGATAAGGACAGCTCACATTCCAGCTACTAGCTTAAATAACAAAAAAAAAAAGCTATTTAACATTACACCTCTGCACAGTCCACACCAGGTATCCTATCCAATTAGCAGAAGATGATGGTTTAATGAAGTATTTTGGAAAAACTCTGCCATCAGAGTGGTTCTAAAGAACATTCATCAATGTGGTTATAGCTGCTTTATTTAAATGAAACCAACGCAAGTGTTTATAATACCTTTTTATGTATTTTTTTGAGCATTTATTTATATACTTTTCTAACAGTTAGTGTTTAAACCAGCTTTAATACAACGTACAAGTTCTGCTCCCTGTTGTGCTACCAAATCTAAAGAATAGCTTGGGTATTGTCATTCTATCAACAGTAAAGACAATTTATGAAGTTATTACTACAGATGAACAAAGGTAAATAGTGGAATTGGAGCAAGACAACTTCTCTGCCTCCCTCTACACACCAAAACAAGTCCCAGTTCCTCCTTGTGAATAGGAGTCCTGCTATGAACAATGAGAATATGAGGACTTTGCATGCTCACAGTTGACAGAAAAGCTCACCAAGGAAATTTTTTCCCTGCCAACAGCAGCTACACTCAGCGTTCAGCCTTCCCCAAAGGAAGGCCACAACCACATGTAGCACCAGGGGTGTAACACACTCACACAAAGTAACTTGATGCCCAACAACAGTTTATTGACATTTATACAGTTACTCTCTTACCCAATGACACCTTTCCACCCAGGAAGGGGAATCAGGAAAAAAAAAAAGGAAAGCCAAGGGTTGAAATATAAAGAGATTTAGTAGAATGATACTAAATAATTAACATTAATAGTGCTAAAGAAACAATATTGTTCCGAATAGCAAAATAAAAATATATCAGGATTATCCTCAGACCATTCTATCCCAGAAGGCTGGTCACTCACAGCAGGGACAGCCAACGTGGGACCCTGCAGGCGCTGTGCCTTCGGGAGGAAGAGAAGGGCTCTGGGGTCCAACACAAGGAATTCTCTGGACCTACCACCATCGAGGGAGAGAGAGATTCCTCAGCAAGGCTTTTAGTCTATATTGTGATGTTCCTGGTATGAAACAATCCTCTTGGCCAGCTTGGGTGAAGTGCCCGGGTCCTCAATCCTCCTCATCTCCACACCTGGCAAGGCTCAAAAACACTCAGACCTCAAAACACATATGCATTAGCTAGCTATATGTATTTCTTTTCACAACTTCAGACGCTAGTATGTCCTATAAATGCAGTTTTCCCAAGTATTAGAGAAGAAATTAGTCCCGTGTTGCTCAAACCAGGACACCAACTATGACCAGAAACTGAAGTCTCTAATTAACCTTCCCCCAAAACTTAATTAAGTAAAAATTAAAGCAATTTTTACCTTTATAAGCCTACACACAGATAGTCTTTGGGATGAGGGGGCAAATCCTTCGCAGTGAAGGGCCCCAGAGGGCAAACCCCCCCTCAGGCAGCCACAGCTCCACCCTGCCCTACCTGTACGGGGCACATCGCTCACTTTAACACAGCCCCAACCACTAAATACTGAAAACATAAACTAAAACCCGCTCTCCCCACAGGGAGGCAGACGGGAACCGTTAAACGGCCGAGGAGCGACCGTTAAACGGCCGAGGAGCGACCGTTAAACGGCCGAGGAGCGACCGTTAAACGGCCGAGGAGCGACCGTTAAACGGCCGAGGAGCGACCGTTACAGCCGCACGTGCAGCCCACCGCCTCGCGCCACCGGCCCTTTTGTACTCCCGTCCTCCCTCCTGATTGGCGGCTGCCAATCGGCTGGTAGCGTGGATTGGACAGCGGGCGCCAGGCCCCGCCCCCGGCTGTAAGAGGCCCCAGAGGGGGGCGGGCACCGCTGCAGTACCGGAGGGCGCCGCCAGGGGGGCGGGGCGGCGGGAGCAGGTCCCTTCCCTGGAAGAGGGGGGTGTCGCTGACAGGAGTGGGGGTCCCCGACGTGAGGTGGGGCCCTGACTGGAGCAGAGGGGTACCCGACTGGAGTGGGGGGCCCTGACTGCAGTAGAGGGTCCCTGACTCGTGGGGGGGGTGCCCCTGACTGGAGTTGGGGTTCCCTACCGGGCCTGGGGCCCATCTCCAGGCGACCTATAGGCCCCACCGCACCCCAGGCCCGGACCCAGTGAGGGGGGACCCCGGTTAAGGCGAGCCCCCCCCACCCCGAGCGCCGTTCCCGGACTGACCCCGGGAGAAGGGAGCTCCGGCCCGCGCCGCCGAGCCGCTCCCGGCCCCCAGCCCCGGTTCCCGAGCGCCTCGGAGGGGAAACGGGCCCGGGAAGGGTCCGGGAGCGGCGGCGGCTCCGGCCCGGCGGGCGGCGTTACCCGGAGGCAGCGGCGGGTGGGCGGAGCGATGCCCATAAAAGGAGTGGGCGGGGAGAGAGGCGGTACCACTCCTCTTATGGACACCGCCCCGAGACATCCCGGCCCCGCCCCCCTCCCCGCCCACTCCCTTCATAGACATCGCCCCGCCCATCGGGGCCGCCCCGGGTCCTACCGCCCGCCCGTCCCCCCCCCCGGCCCGTGGCGTCACTGCATCGTCATCAGCCACCCCAGCCCTGGTTGGCTGCGGGCTGTGACGACATCTCGGGGGTGTGGTCGTGGGGAACGACCGAGGTGGGGAAATTAGGGGGAAAAAGCCCCCTGACAGGTTTATGGCGTCATTTTTGACACTGATAACTCGGGAGGTCAGGAATTAAAATAATAAAGAGAAATACACAATAAATAATATAAATAATAGAAATAAATAATAGAAATAATCGAAATAAATGGAAATAAATAGAAATAATACACACAGAAAAAGTTCTGACACTTTCCTTTACCCAGTGCCCGCAGTGCAACCAAGGAAATACGAAAAAAGGAAATACAGAAAAAGGAAATAGAAAAGTTGTGACACCCGAGGGGGGAAAATTAGGAGAAATAACCCCCACCACCAGATTTATGGTGGTATTTTTGACACTGATAACTCAGGAGGTCAGGAATGGAAATAATAGAAATGGAAAAATAGGAAGGTTCTGACGTTTTCCTTTGCCCAGTACCCTCAGTGCAACCAAGGAAATAATAGAAAAATGAAATGGAAAAAAGGAAATAAATAGAAAAAGGCAATATAGAAGTTGTGATGCTTTCCTTGACCCACAACACAACCCAGGAAACAACAGTAGTTCCCAAGCACTCTGTAAGACTCAAATCATTCCGGGGTGGTCAGGAAATGAGTGTTTCTCCTTATTAGCACTAATGAAGAAAAAAAAATTAGGTTTTACATCGGTTTCAATCAGGACTCCTCAGATGTGTGTTATTTAAACTCTATATTTGCACTTAGAAGTGGCAACCCCCCCAGAGCAGCAGCCCTGAGCAGGACCATAAACCCCCAGCGATTCATTTTGGGGAGGAATATGGGCTTTCGGGGGGTTTCTCTGCGGGTGGGCACCACCTGAGCCGCTGCTGGGTGGGGACGGGAGGCAGGACCCCCCTCTTCCTGGCAAATAAACACCATCTCATTGCATTAATTTGGTGTTTATGTCTACGCTTGGGTATTTTCACCTTAGAGAGGGATTTCCCCCTCTCTAATTCTTCATTAACTTCACCTGCTGAGAACATGGGACTGGGGAGAGGGGAAATCTTGTTTATGGGCTGGTTTATATACACACCTGACGCCTCCAATCTCTGATGGCCCCAAATCCTCCCAAGCAGCCCCACTACACCACCCTTTCTGCTTTTATTATTCCCCAGGTGGAAAAACACTGTCCCTGAAGAGCACCTCAGCTGCCACATCCACCTCGGGGGGGCTCCTCGGGGTGGGGGGGACACAACTTTAGTGCCAGCAAAACAAGAAAACCCACTTTCCTGCACATCTGAATGTGCACAGAGTCCTGGTCACCTCTGGTTGAACCCAGAGCCACCTCCAGACCACAACTCTTGCAGGACTGGCCCGGGACCAGGAGCAGCCAGCTCAGACACCACTTGCCCCAAAAAGCTACAAATTCTCTCTGTGCTGGCCTGGAAAAAGAGATAGTTAAGATTTGGGTGTTCTAACAGTGACCGAATGACCTTTTTTTTTTTAAGAAAAAAGCCCCAGGGTGGCACCAATCTGTCCACCCATGGGAAGCCACCCAAGAGGAGCCGGTTTCTTGAGCAAACATCACTAACCCGGGGTGATGTTTGCTAGATATTTATTTTTTTCCAGCAACTCTGGGGGGTGATGCCCACCCCCTGCCTTCCCATGCCTGGACACACGGGCTGCTCCTGACCCCGCTGGCTCCGTGCTCCCCTCGGGTGGGAGTCAGCCTGACCCAGCACTGGTGACAACCTGGTCACAGCAGAGCAGGCCACCATCCCTTCGTGATGTCCCCATCACCCCAGGGAGAATTTTGGGGCTCGCACCCCAAAAGTGATGCCTCCTTCCTCGCGCGGGGGCTGGGAGGACCGTTCCTCACCCCGACCCTCCACCCCTTTTTGCTGAGTTAATGATTAAAACCTGTCTGATTTTTGGAGGCACTGACAGCCAGGCCAAGGATGCTCGCCCTCTGCCCCGCCAACGCCAACGGGGTTAATCATTCACCCAGCAATTAGCACCACCTCCATATAAACACCAGGATGGGGGTTCCCTGCGCTGCTTTTTGGCAGGAGGAGGGAAACCAGCCCCAAGATGAAGGTGGCTCTCGCCCTGCTGCTGCTTTTAGCCACTACCCATGCCATGCACCGAGGTAAGGGCATCTATCCCACCCTGGGGCTTTGCTCCCCTCCCCAGGAATTAGGGGACAAGGTGGGGGTCCTTCAGCTCCGGTGGTTTTTGGTGGCCTCCCCTCTCCCCATCCCGCTGTGGAATCACTGGGCAGGAATCAGAGAGAGGAGAGGGAAGGTGGGAGATGATGCTTTGGTACCCAGGACACACTTTGGGGTGATGCTGGAGGAGCTGGGCTGGGGTCAGAGGAGGAGAGGATGGTGTTGCAGGGCTCGGCTTCCTCCCTTAGCCAGGAAAAATGGGATTTTCTGACCTGTTTCAGTGCAAAACCCACCCCTTGGGATGGAAGTGATGCTCTGTGCCCCCCCTTTGCTGCCTTCACAGCTCTGCAGGGAATCATCCACCCTCCAGAAAAAAAAACCAAAACCTCCAAACTTCCCTCTCCCATACCACTTCATGAAAAATTGAAAGAAATATGACAAGTTAGCACCTCCAGCAGGACCGGAGGTGCTTTTTACCACAGTTTCTCCTTTTTCCTCTGTGCCACCAGCTTTTGCCTTGCAAAAATCCCTCCCCCCCACCAAACCCTTCCTTTGCCACCCAAGTGATGTGACCTTCAGCATAACAGGGCTCGTTTTTGGGGAGGTGACCCCGCTCCCTACTGTAATACCAGCAAATACACCAGTGTCAGTATTTACCCTGCTGGTACCAAAGTCTAACCCAGGGGCTTCATAGCACAAATCGATAGCATTTGTCCAGGGATGGGGGAGTCACCGGGGATGCCTTCACCCCGGGGTGCTCCTGCCCTCCCTGGGCCTGTCTCCAGAGCCCCCAAGCCCTGAGGGACTCCGGACCCTGCTGGAAAAACCAGCACCACGCATTTCGAAAGTGGGAAAAAAGTCCATTTGGATAAGGGTTTTTACAGGCTGGTCTCCAAATCATCATTTTCCCTGGCAAAAAACAAAAAAAAAAAAAAAAAAAAAGGGGTTTTGAGTAGGTTTTCCATATG
>NW_015090808.1:479902-518176 GCF_001431845.1 Calidris pugnax | reverse complement strand
GGCCCCAGCAGGGTCCTGACCCTGTTGTCCCCTCGCCGCCCGGTGATTTTATAATTGGTCTGAGTCGTTACCATCCAAACCCCGCAGAACCAATTAGCCATCGTCCTCCCTGACCTGGGCTTTCTGTGGGGGGGGGGGGGGGGGGGGGGGGAAACAGCAACACACACCCCTTTTTGCTGAGTTAATGATTAAAACCTGTCTGATTTTTGGAGGCACTGACAGCCAGGCCAAGGATGCTCGCCCTCTGCCCCGCCAACGCCAACGGGGTTAATCATTCACCCAGCAATTAGCACCACCTCCATATAAACACCAGGATGGGGGTTCCCTGCGCTGCTTTTTGGCAGGAGGAGGGAAACCAGCCCCAAGATGAAGGTGGCTCTCGCCCTGCTGCTGCTTTTAGCCACTACCCATGCCATGCACCGAGGTAAGGGCATTTATCCCACCCTGGGGCTTTGCTCCCCTCCCCAGGAATTAGGGGGACAAGGTGGGGGTCCTTCAGCTCTGGTGATTTTTGGCGACCTCCCCTCTCCCCATCCCGCTGTGGAATTGCTGGGCAGGAATCAGAGAGAGGAGAGGGAAGGTGGGAGATGATGCTTTGGTACCTGGACACGCTTTGGGGTGATGCTGGAGGAGCTGGGCTGGGGTCAGAGGAGGAGAGGATGGTGTTGCAGGGCTCGGCTTCCTCCCTTAGCCAGGAAAAATGGGATTTTCTGACCTGTTTCAGTGCAAAACCCACCCCTTGGGATGGAAGTGATGCTCTGTGCCCCCCCTTTGCTGCCTTCACAGCTCTGCAGGGAATCATCCACCCTCCAGAAAAAAAAACCAAAACCTCCAAACTTCCCTCTCCCATACCACTTCATGAAAAATTGAAAGAAATATGACAAGTTAGCACCTCCAGCAGGACCGGAGGTGCTTTTTACCACAGTTTCTCCTTTTTCCTCTGTGCCACCAGCTTTTGCCTTGCAAAAATCCCTCCCCCCCACCAAACCCTTCCTTTGCCACCCAAGTGATGTGACCTTCAGCATAACAGGGCTCGTTTTTGGGGAGGTGACCCCGCTCCCTACTGTAATACCAGCAAATACACCAGTGTCAGTATTTACCCTGCTGGTACCAAAGTCTAACCCAGGGGCTTCATAGCACAAATCGATAGCATTTGTCCAGGGATGGGGGAGTCACCGGGGATGCCTTCACCCCGGGGTGCTCCTGCCCTCCCTGGGCCTGTCTCCAGAGCCCCCAAGCCCTGAGGGACTCCGGACCCTGCTGGAAAAACCAGCACCACGCATTTCGAAAGTGGGAAAAAAGTCCATTTGGATAAGGGTTTTTACAGGCTGGTCTCCAAATCATCATTTTCCCTCCATTTGGATAAGGGTTTTTACAGGCTGGTTTCCAAATCATCATTTTCCCTGGCAAAAAAAAAAAAAAAAAAAAAAAAAGAGGTGTTTTCCGTATGTTTTCCATATGAGACTCAATTAAGAAACCTGGAAAAGAGCTCTATTGCCCCCAAAAGGAAGGGCTCGGGAGCATCGCTGCGGGGGAAGCAAAGCTGGTGTTTTCCCAACACAGGATCCCAGATCCCTGGGAGCACCACCCGAGGCACAAACCCTGCTCACAAATCCTCCTTTTTCTGCACTTACAGGTAAAGCTTATGTCCGGGACAAAGTCTGCCAGGACTTCGGGATCCTGGGGAAGGAGAAATTCCGAACCCTGTAGGTACCTCCTGCCGTATTTGCCCTCCCAGGACACTCAGAACCTCAGCCGAGACCAAAAAAAAAAATTTAAAAAATAAAAATAATCTTAGAAAGGAGAAGATTTATTCACACCCTGCAAATGAGGACTCTGTTCCTAACAGGAGAAAAGTCTACTTCATTGTTGAACTCCTCAAAACCAATTAGGTGCTTAAATAATGAGGAATTCTAACAGAGCTGGGAAGGGCAGCCCCCAGCCTGGGACCCACTCCGGGTCTTTCCCGCCTGTTTTCCAAGGAATATGCTGGTATTTCTTGCAGCTGCTGCTCTCTGGCTAAGGGGGTTAAGCTCCCGTTTGGAAAAACGATATGAGGACTCTGATTGTTCCTAACAGGAGAAAAGTCTACTTCATTGTTGAACTCCTCAAAACCAATTAGGTGCTTAAATAATGAGGAATTCTAACAGAGCTGGGAAGGGCAACCCCCAGCCTGGGACCCACTCCGGGTCTTTCCCGCCTGTTTTCCAAGGAATATGCTGGTATTTCTTGCAGCTGCTGCTCTCTGGCTAAGGGGGTTAAGCCCCCGTTTGGAAAAACAATGCTGCGACGTGATTTGTATTTTTAAGTGTGGGAAATACACCCTCCAGCTCATCCTCTGCTTCCTCCCTGCTCCCAGGACCATCGTCGCCAACAGCAGGAAATATTCCAACGCCACCTTCGAGGAGATCAGCCACCTCGTCCGGGAAATCGTCTCCTTGGCCGAAACCTGCTGCGCCGAGGGGGCCGACCCCTCCTGCTACGATGCCGGGGTGAGCCTGACCCCAACCAGATGATGGACAACCCCCCCACCAGAACCAGGGTTGGGACTCGGATGGGATCATAGAATCATAGAATGGTTTGGGTTGGAAGGGACCTCAAAGATCATCGAGTTCCAGCCCCCCTGCCCTGGGCAGGGACACCTCCCACTAGAGCAAGTTCCTCAAGGCCACATCCAGCCTGGCCTTGGACACCTCCAGGGATGGGGCAGCCACAACTTCCCTGGGCAACCTGTTCTAGTGTCTCACCACCCTCATAGTAAAAAATTTCTTCCTGAGATCTAATCTGAGGGTGGGATGGGATGGGATGGGAGTCTCCCCGGCACCTAACCTCCTCTCCATCCCCCAGTCCTCAGCTCTCTCGGCCAAATCCTGCAGCAAGAACTCGCCCTTCCCGTCCCACCCCGGCACGGCCGGCTGCTGTGCCCAGGAGGGGCTGGAGCAGAAGCTGTGCCTGGCTGCCCTGCAGCACCCCCCCAAGCAGCTACCCCAGTACCTTCAGCCCACCGATGGAGAGCTCTGCCAGGCCTTCAAGAAGGACCCCAGGGACTTTGCCGACAGGTACAGTGGGATGGAGATGGCCCCCGGGCTCCCTGATGACCCCCTGTTGAGCCCAGGTGCCAGCCAACATCTGGATGCCCACCAAGCAAACCTCTCCTGGTCTCACCCCTCTGCTCTTGGTGGTCCATCAGAGTAAAAACCCTCTGCTTTCAATGGCCATGGGGCTACCGGTCCATCAGAGGAAAAAATGGGGGTGTTCTGCACTCACAGAGGCACCAGGAACAGGATTTTACCAAAAGGATGAGGGGTGCCATCACCAGCGCGAGTGGCTGGAGAGGGGCCACTGCTGCTTGGAGGACTGAGCCAGCAGCACGGGGTGGTGCCTGGAGAGGGTTCCCATCCCTGGACAACCCTAATACCCCCAAAACCCCACATCTCCTGCCTTCCAGCACCGGGTGCCCTTAGTCCTCCTCTGCCACAGGTTTCTGCACGAATACGCCAGCATCTATGGCCAGGCACCCCTGCCCGTGCTCCTGAGCTCCACCAACAACTTCCTCTCCATGGTCTCCACCTGCTGCACCTCCTACGACCGCACCTCCTGCTTCCAGACGAAGGTGAGACCCTTCAGACCCCCCCGTTTGGACTCATCCCCATCCCTGCTCCCTGGGGAGCCAGGCGAGCACCGAGGAGAGGTGTCTGGGAAAGGCTTGAATTCCCTCTATCGTTTTTTGTTTTTTTTTTTCCTGGCAGGAACAGGAAAGGAGAAGCCTCACCTTCCTCATTGGGGTGTCAGTCATGTTTTGCTCCCGCCTCACGGTGTACGGGAAGGACAAAGTCACCCTAAGGTAAAAGGGGAAAATGGCCTTTTCTCTCCTCCACCCTGAGCCCGGTCCTATTTTGAGCTGTGGATCCTGTTGCCAGGCAGTGATCCCAAAGACAAGTTTTAATTAAGGTGTAAAACCAAACGTGCCAAGGCATCCTGCCCAGCGGAGGGGCAGAGCTCCCCACCACCTCCCCCCTGCACCCCTCATCCTGCAAACCCCCTGTTTTGGGGATATTCCAGGGGAAATGGGAGCTGAGCTCCCTGAGCCCCTGGAATGCCCTGTGCCTGCCCAGCTACCTCACCACGTTGGCTCAGAAGGCGCCCGGTGCTTCCTTCGAGGACCTTCTCCCCCTGGCAGAAGATGCTGCCGAGGTCTTCTCCCAGTGCTGCAACTCGCTGAACGAGGACTGCTTGCGGAAGAAGGTAGGGGAGCCAGGAGACCACCCCAAAACCACCTCCCAGCTTAGGGGAGCGGAGCCCCATCCTGGGGAGTCCTTTGTTAGGGCAACAAAGCTGGTGAGGGGTCTGGAGCACAAGTCTGGTGAGGAGAGGCTGAGGGAGCTGGGGGTGTTCAGCCTGGAGAAGAGGAGGCTGAGGGGAGACCTTATTGCTCTCTCCAACTCCCTGAAAGGAGGGGGTAGAGAGGTGGGGGGCGGTCTCTTCTCCCAAGTCACAGGCGACAGGACGAGAGGAAATGGCCTCAAGTTACACCAGGGGAGGTTCAGGCTGGATATTAGGAAACATTTCTACACCGAAAGGGTTCTCAGCCATTGGAATGGGCTGCCCAGGGAGGTGGTTGAGGCACCATCCCTGGAGGTGTTCAAAAGACAGGCTGATGTAGTGCTGGGAGGTATGGTTTAGTGATGATGCTCCTTGTTTGTTGTGTGGGTGTCTATTTTTGTCAGTTGGGTTGATGGTTGGACAAGATGATCTTTGAGGTCCCTTCCAACCTAGAAGATTCTGTGATTCTGTGCATGGCCATCCCCTCTCAGCCTCTTGCTCCCTCTTTTGCAGCTATCGGAGCACACGGCCAAAGTCTGCGAGGTGCTGCCCACCCGAGAGAAGAGGTTCGCTGGCAGCTGCAAGGGGCCGAACCCCATGCAGAACTATATGTACATCACGATTTTGCCATCGGCGCCCACCCCCAAACTGCCCCAGCTGCAGAACCTGACGAATGAGCAGCTCTGCGGCGAGGAGGGGGCTCACTACGCCAAGAGGTGAGCGGTACCCATGGGGCAGCCAAGCTGCTGACCCCCCCATTCCTCCCCTTGTCTTCGTTATATGGCTTGGTTATTGTTAGGAGAAGCAGGGGAGCATCCTCTCTTCCCCCAGGGGGGCACAAAGATGCGCCCATCCCACGCCTAGCAGGTCATCACGATATAGGACAATTTCTCCTGCAGGTTGGCATCTGCAGGAGACTATGGAACCGTGTTTCTGTGGAATGCTCAGAACCAAAGAAAAACTGTTTAAACTTCATAGACACTCTGGAGGGGTTCAAGGCCAGGTTGGAGGGGGCTTGGAGCAACCTGGTGTGGTGGGAGGTGTCCCTGCCCAGGGCAGGGGGTGGCACTGGGTGGGCTTTAAGGTCCCTTCCCACCCAAACCATTCTATGATTCTGCGACACACAAAATTACAGCTATAGCACCATTTTCTTCCTCAGGTGCTTCTGAAGAAAACGACCCACATTTGACGTTTAAGTGCTAAAAACTCACGCAACTCGAAATGGCAAGAAAAGACCCGTTCTGTGACCCGTTTTTCCCCGCTCCAGGTCCCTGTTTGAGCTGACACGGAGGTACACCGGGGTCCCTGATGCCGTCCTCAGCAAGCTGTACGACGCCTCCGAAAAATCCAGGGAGGAGTGCTGCTCTGCCAAGGACACCTCCGCCTGCCTGGACAGCAAGGTGAGGGGCAGGGATGGCTCCCTTGGCTGGCCCTGCTGTCTTCCCCTCTGGCAGTGTGTCCCCCCCCCTCCCAAAAAACATACCCCTGCAGAGGCTTTTCCCAGCCTGGTGACAGCCACCCTCTGCCCCCCCCAGCGCCTGTGGATGGCAGAAAGGCTGATCCCCTACCTGGAGAAGGCCGACCAGCTCTGCAAGCAGTACATGACGAGCTACAGCGGCTTAAGGAAGGAGTAAGACTTTCCCCCCCCCCCCCCCCCATCCACTCCCCAAAACTGGATTAGAGGATGCATTGCCCCAAATTTTGAGGACACAGAAACAGAGCCAGTGGTTCATGGCTTGTGGTTCAAGGTCCATGTCCTTCCAGCAAAGGAAGGACATGGAGCTGTTGGAGCGGGGCCAGGGGCCATGGAGATGCTGGGAGGGCTGGAGCCCCTCTGCTGGGAGGACAGGCTGAGAGAGTTGGGGGGTTCAGCCTGGAGAAGAGAAGGCTCCAGGGAGACCTTGGAGCCCCTTCCAGTCCCTCAAGGGGCTCCAGAAGAGATGGGGAGGGACTCTGGATGAGGGAGGGGAGCCCTAGGAGGAGGGGGAAGGGTTTGACCTTGAAAGAGGGGAGATGGAGCTGAGATGTGGGGAAGAACTTGTTTGGTGTGAGGGTGGTGAGAGCCTGGCCCAGGTTGGGCAGAGAAGCTGTGGCTGCCCCATCCCTGGAGGGGTTCAAGGGCAGGTTGGAGGGGGCTTGGAGCAACCTGGTGTGATGGGAGGTGTCCCTGCCCAGGGCAGGGGGTGGCATCGGATGGACTTTAAGGTCTCTTCTCGCCCAAACCATTCTATGACTTTATAGCTTTGAGCCTAAATAGCAGCAAAATATATGGAAGAACAGAACACTTCCCTTGCAGGGCATCCAGCCCCGCTCCCGTGTGTGCTTCCCCCCCAGAAAATACTCCATATATGTATTTAATGCCCCCGGACCCTCACTAGACCCCTCTGGTCCCCAGGCTGCAGGAGAGCTTGGCAAAGCAGATGCCAGAGGCCACCCCCGTGCTGCTGGAGCGGCTGGCGGAGCGGCGAGTCCAATTCGCCTCCACTTGCTGTGCCCCCAGCATAGCCCCCCTCTACTGCATCGACAAGGTAAAGACGTGTTTCCCCCCTGCCCAAAATCCCCCAGCACCTCGGCAACCAGACCTGGGGCTGCCCCTCGGCTGTTTTTCCTTTTTTTTTTTCCCAGGTGGGCTCAGAGCTGGGAGACGTGTGCGATGGGGGATCCTGCCTGCTGGGATAAACTGCCCCAAGGTGAGCAGCTGTGGGTCTGGGCATCGGGGACCCTTTCTCTGGCCAGTTATGGGGCTGGGGAAAGGTCTCACGGCCATACCTTTGGGTCTGAGCTCTGTGGGGCACGCAGGGAAGCCAGACCTCGAGAGGAGCTGGAGGATGACCTGCAGATGGCTGCTGGTCCTCACACGGGGAGAGGAAGGTGCCACCGAGCCCGTGGCTCCTTGCCCACCCCACCGGTGAATTCCTGCAGCCCCAATAAAGACTTTAGAAAGCACCCTCAATGCTGCTGGCAAGGCTTTCTGCACCCCCGGGGCGGTGGGGAGGGCTGGGAGGGGGCATGGCCATCAGCTCCGTGGGCAGGAGGAGGTCCCAGCTCCCAGCCTGGGAGATAATGGGCTAAAAAATTAAGCAAGAACACCAAAAACACTCGTTGAGTGACCCCAAAGAGGGCTCTCTGCGGGTATTTGGGTATCCAGCCAGCTGGAGGCATGAGCCCATCACCCAAGATGGGGCCTCTGGGCATCCCCACATCCCCAGTTTCCCCACTCTGCACCCCAAACCCCCGTCTCTGCTCCTCTGAGCCCCCCCAGACCCTCCTACCAAACACCCGCTGAGTTTTGGGGGGGCTGCAGGTGAAGCACCCTGAGGCAGGAGGGTGGCAAACCCAGCTGGGAAAACACCCCAAGCCCAAATTTGGCGGGTTTTTTGCAGTAGAACAAGACCAAAATACACCAAGGAAAGCAGATAACGATACCTCAGCTCATGGAGCTGTGCTGTGCAAAGATAAACCAGGGCATTAACCCAGCCTGTGCTGTAGCCATAAAACACGGATGAGCTGAAACGGTGGTCAAAGGAAAGCACTAAATGAAATTAAAGTGACTCAAAAGGAGCCCTGGCCTCACCTACGGGGGCGGGGGGGCTCCATCCACAAAGGGAGAACTGTGTGAGCGGGAGAGGATTAATGGGCAGAATGTGGGGAAATCAATGTAAAGCTAATTAAGGCCTTAGAGTAATTACTTTGTGGACAGCGTTAGCACTGCCACGCTCACCAGAGCCGACCTTCAGTGAAAACAAGAAGAAAGCCCAGTTCATTTTGGTTCCTGTCTCTACTGGAGAGCATCGGTACCCCCTGGTAACCTTGGGCCTCCCAGTGACCTGAGAAATGAGATGGATTTGGCTGGGACTGTGCAGGATGGAGCATGACCCCCCCCAATCCCTGCCTGAGCCCCCCCACCTCAGTGCCAGCAACCTCATCTCCAGAATGAGAAATTTCACTTTTATTTTCCAAAATAACTCACAGTGTTTTTTAAACTCTTAGAATCATGGAATGGTTCGGGTTGGAAGGGACCTTAAAGATCATCTAGTTCCAACCCCCTGCCCTGGGCAGGGACACCTCCCACCACACCAGGTTGCTCCAAGCCCCCTCCAACCTGCCCTTGAACCCCTCCAGGGATGGGGCAGCCACAGCTTCTCTGCCCAACCTGGGCCAGGCTCACCCTCACAGCAAACAAGTTCTTCCCCACATCTCAGCTCCATCTCCCCTCTTGCAGGGTCAAACCCTTTCCCCTCCTCCAAAGGCTCCCCTCCCTCATCCAGAGTCCCTCCCCATCTCTCCTGGAGCCCCTTGAGGGACTGGAAGGGGCTCCAAGGTCTCCCTGGAGCCTTCTCTTCTCAGGCTGGACACCCCAACTCTCTCATCTCCTTCTGTTGGGGTGGGAGACCCACACCTCATCCATTTACTCGGTGTTGCCGGTGCATTCCCTGCCCTCCCCTGGTACATCACCATCACGTAGACGTGTCTCCACTTCACCTTCTCGCCCCAGGTGGAACCCGAGGCAACAGCTCTGGCCACCAACCCTGGTAACCACCGGGCATCGGCTCCTGCCCAGGCAGAGGGCTCTGTCCCATCGCTCTCCTGAAAGCCCTTCAGTCTCCATCAAACACACGGTGTGGGCTTTCTCTCCCTTCCAGCATCACTTCTGCATCCAGTAGATTCCATACGCACATGGAAAAGGGCTTACAATTCCAGAGACCTTCTGGGTTTGCAAGAAAAGTGGGAAAAACACCATCAAGTAAGCCAAGAGCATCGCCTCTGCCGCCTGCCTGTTTCCAGGAATTGTGCTGATAGATACAAAAAAACCCCAAACAAACCAAAAAAACCCCCAAAAAAGGGAAATACAAGAGCATCATTGCAGCGTTCCAGGTGAGGGGTGCACGTTGTGGTGCCCCGAGGGTATTTCCTGACACCGAAAGCCCGGGCAGGATGGAGAGAGCAGAGAGCCAAGCCCAGGCTGTCTCCAGAGCACAAAACACCCAGGAAGGGGTTTGTTCTGCACGTTCCTGAGTGCAGCCATCACTCCCTCCTCATCCTCTCAGCTCCCAGGGGCTCAAGACACGCCGCTGGCCACCAGGAGGTGAAGCCAAAGGACTTCTGCCCGTTTGCTGTCCCCTAGCCCCTGGGGGCCCCCTCATCTGCCCCACAGGATGCTGAGCCCCCTCCCCACTGATGGGCATCCCGGGGGTGCCCCAAAACACCACGCAGGGACAGCAAAGTGAAAGAAAAACACCCAAAAGAAAGCCCGAGGTATCTCCTGGGACCTGGAGCAGCCTCAGCAGGGACAAACCACCAGGGCAGCAGTGTCCCATCTCCTCTGGTGCAGTGGGCAGGCAGAGATTTTGGCCCTAAAACCAGGTGAGAAAACAGTGCCTGCCTCAGGGGAGGCTTTGGGCAGCAACGTGTGCTCTGCCACCTGCATTAATTACCCAGCCTCTTGATTAGCATTAACGTTTGGGCTCCCGTTAGCTTTAATTACAAACAGGAAAGCCCAATTCCACCTCATCTCCCTCCCTGCTGGCAAATCAGGCCAAGTGATGGGTCTGAGCTGTTCAAGATGTAAAAGCACCCATTATTAGGGTTTATTTTAGTAAATTTAGTAGTAATTTCATTATTTTAGTAATGAGCTACTTCTCTGCAGCAGCTCTCGGGACCTTCCCCCCGCATCCATCCCCGAGCCCTCTCCATCCCACCCAGCCCCAAAGTCCTGTCCCCTCTGCTTTGCCCCAGGGGGTGCCCAGGGTCTCCTGGAGTGGAGCAGCCTCAGCAGGGACAAACCACCAGGGCAGCAGTGTCCCATCTCCTCTGGTGCAGTGGGCAGGCAGAGATTTTGGCCCTAAAACCAGGTGAGAAAACAGTGCCTGCCTCAGGGGAGGCTTTGGGCAGCAACGTGTGCTCTGCCACCTGCATTAATTACCCAGCCTCTTGATTAGCATTAACGTTTGGGCTCCCGTTAGCTTTAATTACAAACAGGAAAGCCCAATTCCACCTCATCTCCCTCCCTGCTGGCAAATCAGGCCAAGTGATGGGTCTGAGCTGTTCAAGATGTAAAAGCACCCATTATTAGGGTTTATTTTAGTAAATTTAGTAGTAATTTCATTATTTTAGTAATGAGCCACTTCTCTGCAGCAGCTCTCGGGACCTTCCCCCCACATCCATCCCCGAGCCCTCTCCATCCCACCCAGCCCCAAAGTCCTGTCCCCTCTGCTTTGCCCCAGGGGGTGCCCAGGGTCTCCTGGAGGAGCTTCCAGCTTCTGGGATGGAGAAGAACATGTGGCACGGTGCCAGCAGAGGAAAAATAAATTCAGGAACACACACACACAGGAGCTTCCAGCTTCTGGGATGGAGAAGAATGTGTGGCACTGTGCCAGCAGAGAAAAATAAATTCAGAAACACACACACACACACGCACACACCCCCAAAACCCCTTACCCAGCCCGGGGGGAACCCAGTCTCTGCCGTCAGCAGCCTGTGATTGCACCCCACGACAGCAAAGCCTCTGCCAGCATCACTGCTGACGTGGGGACACCGGGTGTGGGGGGGGGTAAAGCCAACTCAGAAAATGATTGATTGTTGTGTTCTGTTGGAGATTTCTTTTTAAACAACAACTTTTTTTATTAAAACTTCCGAGAAAGCCCGGGCTGCTGCCAGCTGGGAGTACTGGCTGGGGCAGCAAATCCCCAGGGATCCCCATCCAGCCCGGGCAGAAACCACTGCCCTTTTCTACCCTCCATTCCCATGGGGCTTTTTGTTGTTTTGTTTGTTTTTTTCTTTTAATTTTGTTTTTTGGGGTCTCCTTCCTCCTGCCCTCGGCGCCGCAAGGGGCACGAGGCAGATTTGCCTCCTGCTTTTTTATCCTGGTGGCTCTCAAACCCATTTCCAAAGATTTGAAAAAAGCAGCAAAGTCCCTGATTTATTAGGGATTCCCATGGGGCTTTTTGTTGTTTTGTTTGTTTTTTTCTTTTAATTTTGTTTTTTGGGGTCTCCTTCCTCCTGCCCTCGGCGCCGCAAGGGGCACGAGGCAGATTTGCCTCCTGCTTTTTTATCCTGGTGGCTCTCAAACCCATTTCCAAAGATTTGAAAAAAGCAGCAAGTCCCTGATTTATTTAGTTTTTTGTTTTTTTTTTTTTTTAAAATAATCCCTGTTGCTCAGAGGAACCCTTCCTGGCTGGTTTGCCCATTTATCACCCAAACCTGGGGCACCACCTCACGAAGCCCGCGGCAGAGCGTGCCACGAGGCTGGAGCAGCTGATTAAAACAAACAAAAAAAAAATCAGATTTTTAAAAAGGACAGATTAATAATAATAATAATAATAAAAAAAACCCCAACCCGACCAACCAAACACCTCCACCAGGCAGACACTTAAAAAGGACAGATTAAAAATAATAATAATAATAATAATAATAATAATAAAAACCCCAACCAACCAAACATCTCCACCAGGTGGATAGCATTCCCAGCCACAGCTGTCTCTAATTGGTATGGCAGTAATTAAGCAGTGGAGCCAAACAGACCAGCTCCCAGCATGTACCTTGTGGCATCCAGCGATGTCCAGGCTCCTGTGGGTGGGGGGAGAAGCACAGAAACACTCAGGAACTGACAGGCACCAGGGTGGGTTTTCCTAAAAACTGGGAAAATCCCTCCAGCCCATGAAACCCCCAGAGTTTTTGGGGAACCTGGGGTGCTCTCTGCCTCCCTTCCTAACAGGAGGGGGGAAGCCATTTCTTCCCAAGGAGCAGGTTAACCCAGCACAGAAGTAAATAAAGTAAAAAAAACTGACCAACTTCTCTTTTTTTTTTCCCAATCAATTACTAGATCAATAAATTTTTTTTTTAAAAAAAAAAAGCTTAAAAATATAAGTTTTACCTGCCTCTGGGACCCCTGGGGCTGTTTCTTTTCCCAGTGACTCCTTTCCCCAGCCCATCAGGCCACAGTTGGCTCCTTTGTGCCGGCAGCATCCCTGCCATCAACCTCAAACCCACAAAAAAAAACTAGCAAGAAAAGGGGCTCATACCTCCTTTTTAATTTTATTTTTCTTTTATATTGCGCATGGTGCTTCCTCCTTGCTTTGAGACCCCAAACACCCACAGAGAGAAGTTCAGCAAAGGCTCCTGGCCAGGTGGGATGAATTTAACAGCAATTTCTGAGGATGGGGACCAGCTGGCAGGGGATGCTCCTGCCCAGCTCACACCCAGGGCTTCCAGCAGCTGCAAGGAACAGGTGATTTAATTCCCCCAGGGATAATCCTGGTGCAGAAATAGGTGCCCAAAACGTAGCAGAGTCCTCAAAATGCCACAGAATGCTTTCCACACTGACAAAATAGGAGAGATGCTGGACAAGAAGTGGCTTTTGGTCCTGGTTTAAGCTTGGTTCTGCCCAACCCAAGGCTACCAGGTCCGGTCAGGTCAGGGAGAGCAAGCAGCAGCCAAGGGGAGAAGATTGTGGGGACCTTCAGCTTGGTCCAGCACTGCCACTGCATCAACAAGACATAACCCACATTCCATACTAAAAAGTTAGCTCAAAAATACCCATACATGTGTTTTGATGACCTCATCTCCTCCTACAGCAGGAAGGGACGGGGTTTTTGGAGGAGCTGGGGTCCTTGATTCAATCAAACAAGACTGAGTATATAATGAGGAAAAACACACACACAAGCTCTCCAATAAATGCATAAAGTTACTTTATTTTCAGTATACATTTAATTTTGAAAAATATAAATGCTAAAATATCTCATCATCTTCATCTTTTTGATTCCATAAAAGTCACAATAGAAAGCTTCATAAAACTGTAAAATACTATAATGTTATAAGGAATTTCATGTTTTATATTACTGGAAAAAAAAATCATTTTAATATATTGAAATGTTTTCTGCTTTTTTTTCCTTTTTGTTCCACCATCTTGATCCACTTCATTTTATCCTAAGGTTTTATTCTTTCCTCCAAAGCAAATACAGACTTACGAGAATTAAAAACAACAATAAAAGTATCTGAAAGTGCGTGTTGATTCAAAAAAAAAAAAAAGAAAAAGAAAAAGAAAAGAAATATGTATCGGCCACGATGACAAAGAAGTGTGGGCTACAGAGGCAGGTGGCCACCACGTTCCCAGGGCTGGACAAAGCTGGCTGCAGCTGGGGGGCTGTCATGGGGTCCCACCACGAGGTGGGACCTGGCTTGGTTTTGCTCTGGGCGATTCTTCATGGCCACCTCCAATCTCAGAGGGCTTCGGGTCAGCCTCCACCCTCATTCCCAGCAGCGCTCACCCAGGCTTCTCCCACAAAAAACCCCAATTCTGATCAAAAAGGAGTTTTATTTTCAAAGGTCTACGAGGTGCGGTGACACATTTGATGCCCACCAGCTCCTGGTACCAGCAGAGCTCTTGGTTGATCTCTCCGTGTTGGGTTTTGTTTTTTAAAGGAAAAACCAACAGAAGAGACACAACCACCAACAAATTGTTACTGCCAGGGACCAGGAAAGCTCCTGTCACCAGAATTGTGTGTTTTTTCATGGAAAGCTACAGAAAACTTTGTCCCATCCCCTTCAGCAGCGCCACCCTCTGTACAACAGCTCCCTTGGGTTAAAATAAAAAAAATTAAAAATAAAAATTAAAAAAAAAAAAAAAAAGAGAGAGAAAGATCTAGATCAGCAGTCAATACATTTCAAGTACATTTAACACGGTTCGGAAGTGGAAGACCTCATTTTTGGGGAGCCCCATCACCAGGTGCCAGCAGACGGGAGGTGGGGTGTGTGCGTGGGTGCCCATGGAGCAGGAAAGGTGCTCCTCTCTCTTCATCTGGTGTCATCTTTCCTCCTTTGGTTACTGGGATTCCTACAAACCAAAGGTCTGGGGCAAAACACAAGCATCTCCAGTCTACTCCGTAGGCGACGCTCGAGTCTGTTTTCCCTTTGGGAGCCAGGGACTTGTGCCCACCAAGGGATGGAAACCCTTGGTTGAAGCTAACGTTGCATTTCCCAGGTTATCTGTCCTCCAGCTCGCGGGGCCTGGCAGCAGAGGGATCACAGAGATGCTCCTTTCCTGGCCCTTTCCAACACCTCCCCAGCCTTTCCCAAGCAAGTTTGGGCTGAGTTCCTGGGATGTCCATCTTAGAGTCAACACACATGTCGTGGAAGCCAAAACCAAGAGCCCTCGAGGAATGTTTGGAGGTGTGTGCCACGGCTCCATCATCTTTCCACAGCAACGACCACTTGCAGCAGGTCCATCTCAAACTCTCACGGTCCCCATCAACTCATCCTTCAACCTCAGGGAAAGTAAGGTGGCCAGCTGCTTCTACAGCACGTCTGGGAAAGAAAAGAGTAGCCCTACCCTGCACCTCCCCTTGCTGACATGACTACCACGAGTGAATAGATGCTAAAATTTGGCATATAAGGTCTCAGCACCATCATGAAGTTCTGTTTACTCAACCAACACGGACTTTGGTTTCACCTGTCCTCTGCGGTGGGATTTTTCTCCACTGGGGAGTCAGTCCTTACAGCTGGGCTTTTTTTTCTTCTTTTTTCTTTTTCTTTTTTTCTTCCATGGAGCTTTTAGTGTGTTCCATGTAGTCCTCAATGTTTCATCAAAGAAGTATCTTGGTAAAGCCCAATTTCCCAAATTCACGTGTCTGTGAACACAAAAGTACCTTCCCACATGTGCTACAGAGAGAAAAATCATCTCTCCCATGGTGATATTTGCTCCAAAAACCCCAAAAACCTGGGGGTGCCCATGCCCAGCAGGTTGGTGTTGATGCCTTGCCGTGTACGGATGGACAGGTCTAGGGCCACGCAGCCAAGATTTGGGGTAAGTTCTGTGGATGGTGGATGGTAACTTGATGTGGGACGCTCAAGGATGCAGATGTTGGTGAGCCTGGCGAATACGAGGGTTGGGATGAGCATCCTGGTGGGCCATCCTTCAGGTGTCCTTCTCCACTGCACCGTCATCGCGCCTGAAGTCCACCTGGGGTCTTCTCACGTGTGCACACACCCCCACCACGAGCACACACCAGGGTTTCACGAGGAAAAGAACTGGAACAACACTGCACGGGGAGTCAACCCCAGGAGTACAATCAGCATCTGTCCACCGGCGGGGGCCACTCAGTATTTCGCTTACCACCCTGACATTTAAGACTCTTCCTAAATTACAAGAAGTTTAAGTTACATCCCGGCTCCTTCATCGTAAAGTTAGATTATTTGTTAAAAAAAAAAAAAAAGAAAATAACATAACCCTAAGTAAAACAGATGCTTCAGAGCAGAAGGTGTTAATCAAACTGATCCAGCCCTATGCCATGTCCTGGAGATTGTGGTGTTGTGGTTTTCTTGTGGTTTTTGTTGTTTGTTTTTTTTTTTTTCTCTTTTTTTTTTGTAAAAATCACATTATATATGGTACAATACATTTTATTTTTTTTTACAGAAAGCCTGGCATCTAGAAATAAGAGGTAGAACTACTCATAACTATATGTTTCCTGCTGCAGGAAAAAATTCATTTTTTTTCTTTACAGTAATTAAAAAAAGGTTAAAAAAATTGACAAAAAAAAAAAAAAGTCGTAGGTTAGGCCCCCATAATTTAAACAAAATAATCTAGGAAAATAACACTCTTCCATGTACCTGACGGATTAAGTCCATTAAAGTGTTTC
Source organism: Calidris pugnax (assembly GCF_001431845.1). Classification (NCBI taxonomy): domain Eukaryota; kingdom Metazoa; phylum Chordata; class Aves; order Charadriiformes; family Scolopacidae; genus Calidris; species Calidris pugnax. The sequence continues at coordinate 502,220 of NW_015090808.1, read as the reverse complement.
TTTTTTAAAAAAAAAAAAAAAAAATTGCATAGGAAAGGGACGTTTCAAAACACACGCTACAACGATGGCAATGGTTTGTCTGTGCTGGGAGTGAAGTACCTTTTTTTTTTTTTTTCTTTTTTTTCTCTTTTTAATCCTTTTCCTTCCCGCGTTAACTGGGAGCGCAGGCTGAGGAGAGCCAGAGTTAGTATTTAGCAGCACTTTCCAGCATCTTGGAGCAGTGTAAAAGCGAGACATGGGATTAGCCTGGAGGTGGGGAAAGGGTTGGGTTGGTTGGGGTTGAATTTTTTTCCTTTTGTTCTGTCGGACGACGAAGAGAACAATCAAAAAAAACCAGGAGTTTGCAAGTAGAGAGACGCTGGTTTTATCCCACCCCACCAACTCCCCCGGGCATCTCCCACAGGAAATCCTTCCCCATTTCTGCCCACGGTGGGGCTGTGGGGGGGACACGTGCGTGTGGGGGCCACGGAGAAGGCCAAAGGGGTGTGGGTCAGCGTGGGACGACGAGGAGGGAGGAGAGAAGGTCTGCGGGGGGCAAGGCTGCCTTTCAGCTACGCCGGCGGGGAGCGGAGAGCAGCTCGGTATTTGGCTAGTGACAAAATAAAAATCCCATAAAAGACTTTTTTTTTTTTTTTTTCGGACCCCAGTACTTATCCGGCTCCTAACTTTCATAGTTCTTTTTGTTTGTTTTTTTTTTTTTTTTTTTTTCTGACAGACGGACACAAATTACAAAGTAGTTTCTGTTCCCTTGCTCCTCCAGAAGTAACCATTGTCTTCAGGCTCAAGTTCTATTCTAATTTGAGGCACAACTTTTACTGGAGTTCGTGGAGGGCTGCAAAGAGAAAGAAAGACGAGGTAAGTGTGGGGACCATCTCCAGGATCTTCAGCCCTTCTCAACGTGGTCTGCCAAGCCCAGGGCTCCCTCTGGCACAGCCTCCCAGTGACCTAATCCTGGGGAAAAACTCATAGAATTGCCTGGGTTGGAAGGGACCTTTCAGATCATCGAGTCCAACCATCAACTCTGATAAAACCCATGACTAACCCATGTCCCTCACCACCACATCTGACCAGCTTTTAAATCCCTCCAGGGATGGGGACTCCACCACTGCCCTGGGCAGCCTGGTCCAAGGCTTGACAACCCTTTCAGCGTAAAAAATGTTCCCAATCTCCATCCTAAACCTCCCCTGGTGCAACTTGAGGCTGTTTCCTCTTGTCCTATTGCCTGTTTCTTGGGAGAAGAGACCGACCCCACCTCATCATCTACAACCTGCAAGAGAAAACCAGCATTTCACAAGCAAAACAGAGGGGCAACTGGTGTGAGCTGGGAAAACTGCAGGTTCTGGGACTTCTACTGGGACACCCAACTGAAGGTCACATCTGGAAATGGAATAAATGCTCAGCTCCCCCCAGTACCGGTTCCTTGCATTAGCTCATACAACACAGCTTTCTGGAACCAGTAGCATAGAGACACCAAGTGAATAACCTTGACTGGTGGTGGCTTAAGAGAAGGCCCAAACATCACATAAGATAATTTTAATGAGTCGGTCCAAACACGGCTCGTGTCAGGAGGTAAACCCACTGATTTCATTGACTGAGGAGCTCCAAGTACCCAGCACTTGTGCTTCAGGCCCAGCTGTGGCAACACCCATAAACTGCTTCTGAAATAATCGGTTTTAAGATTAATTCCACACACTCTCGAGCACCGGGAAGTGTAGATATTTTTTGGACATTTCAAAGACTATTGCTGCCTGAGTCTAGATCCAGCTCCCGGCACTGGAAGGTCCAAGGTGGCCCCAAGGGGCCAAGCCGTGGATGAGCTCTGAGAAATTGTTACTTAACTCTTCATTGCTGCAATTTAAGGTTATTATTTACTCTATTTTCCACCCCAGACATGGGAAATTGGATTACATCCTCTTTGCAACATCCTGTTACATGACTGAAGGAAAGCGTAACAGCAATTTCCTCTCACTGTCCATCTCTTTTTTATTTTTTTTAAGGCTAAAGAGCTCCAATTAATTTAATTTTCCCCCGGTAGACGTGTCTTCTAGACTCCTCCCAGTTGCTCTGCACCTTTCTTCTGATTTAGAGCCCAAGGCAGCCATCGGTTCTTCAGCTGGGGTCTAAGCAAGACTGGTGGAGCCCAAGGCTCTCCGCTCCTCATCCCAAGCCCTGTAGGGCTGCGTTGGCAATCAACTTGGGAGGGATACTAAGAAAAATTTCTACACTGAAAGGGTTATTAAACTTTGGACCAGGCTGCCCAGGGCAGTGGTGGAGTCCCCGTCCCTGAAGGTATCTAAAAGCCGGGCAGATGTGGTGCTGAGGGACATGGGTTAGTGATGGGTTTGTCAGCGTTGGGTTGATGGTTGGACTCCACGATCAGAAAGGTCCCTTCCAACCCAAACCATTCTATGATTCTATGCTGCAACCCCACATAGGGAATTTTCGCAAAGTGCTTTTTAAGAGTTTCCTACACCAACCCAAACCATTCTATGATTCTCTGCTGCAACCCCACATTGGGAATTTTCTCAAAGAAGTGCTTTTTAAGAGTTTCCTACGGGAGACAAAAACTTTGCCTCCCTGATTCTGGGCATACTGAGGGGCAGCTGAGAAGCTTTTGAGGAATGGTTCTAAAGTGCCTTTTTTTTGGGTGCTTACCTTGGCATGGTGTGTGACCGAAGGAAAGGAATTGTATCAGCACGACGTATGGCGTTCAAGGAATGTTGGTGATTTTTCTCCTGTCGGGGAGGGAAGAAAGTCTCGTTGGTGGCTGCCTCAGTTCCTCCACTACACCCTCAGCTATTTGGCAACGCGTTCAGGAGACAAAAACTTTGCCTCCCTGATTCTGGGCATACTGAGGGGCAGCTGAGAAGCTTTTGAGGAACGGTTCTAAAGTGCCTTTTTTTTTGGGTGCTTACCTTGGCATGGTGTGTGACCGAAGGAAAGGAATTGTGTCAGCACGACGTATGGCGTTCAAGGAATGTTGGTGATTTTTCTCCTGTCGGGGAGGGAAGAAAGTCTTGTTGGTGGCTGCCTCAGTTCCTCCGCTACACCCTCAGCTATTTGGCAATGCTTAGAAAGGAATTGTATCAGCACGACGTATGGCGTTCAAGGAATGTTGGTGATTTTTCTCCTGTCGGGGAGGGAAGAAAGTCTCGTTGGTGGCTGCCTCAGTTCCTCCACTACACCCTCAGCTATTTGGCAACGCGTTTTCACCGCTGACTCCCTACCGGGTGGATTTCACAGCTTGTCAAGAAAAATACTGAATTTCTCTCTCTCCTCCAAGATAAACACCCCGGAGCTGCCAAAAAGGCCAAAAGACTCATTTCCCAGGACTTTCCTCACCTTCAGCCCCTGACACTTACCTTCCATCTACACCTCTCTGGTTACCCTGTGCCCAACCTCCTGGCGAGAAAATAGGTGGCTTGGAGCCTGCAAAGGCTTTTCCTCTCCTGACCCAGTGTGGGGGAGTATACTCTCTGTTAATAATAATCCTATTAAAACTTTGAATATTAATATCCTATTAATACTTTGAATTGCAGACCATGGTTATATCCAAGGGCAATACCATGGTGTCGCTGGATTCCAGCTACTTTTTCTAGTCCAAGGGCCTGATTTGATTTGATTTTTTTCTCTGCTTCTAATTAAAAACCAGCAAATCCATTACTGGATTATAAAAATTTACAAACAAGCAAACCAGCTACTGCTCAGCTTATGGTGATTTCCCCTGGGCTGTCTCAAAGGGTGCTCTTACAAACAGGTTTGCGGCAGAACCTTAATAGTTTCCTTAATTATTTCAGCCTTAAAGATGCTGAAAACAGTGAAACAGGGCACCTGAGCATAAAATGCTGTGTAACACCAGGATGCAGCATGTTTTTAGCACATTGTGGCTGTTTTACAGAAAAACGAGGAGGATCTGGCTGGCTGTCCCAGGCTGATTTCTTTTCCTTATCAGCAAAACATGGAAACTATCTGAATAGTCAGAGAAATGTCTCTTTGCCTTTGTGTTATAATGCCAATCTCTAAGTGTTCCTGCACCTAAAAACTACACAGAGATGCTTAGACTCACCTAAGGGATGGTGACCCTCAGCTAAGTGTTCCTGCACCTAAAAACTACACAGCGATGCTTAGAGTCACCTAAGGGATGGTGACCTACCAAAAGGCAAGGATGGTGACCCCAAATGCCACCGAAAGGCAAGGGACTTGGGCACCAGCTCTTCAATATTACCTCTTAAGGATCGGATCTAAAGATCTGTGATTTTAGGTCCTACTGCTAGAAATCCCCAGGCTTGGGACCAACAGGCAAGGGACTTGGGTACCAGCTCTTAAATACTACCTTAAGGATCTAAAGATCTGTGGTTTTAGGTCCTACTCCTGGAAATCCCCAGCTTTGCCGCACTGCTAATTTATTACTAATTTATTCGTATTTCTCCCCTTCTACTTCATGACAAAACAGCCCGTTTATCTCCAGACAGCACCCATCGCTCATAGTATTTTAAAAAAGTCAGGGGAAAGGCCAAAAAAAGCTGAGGTGAGTTGTTATTCCCCACTCCTCACTCACAAGGCTATGGTAGGAAAAGTGAAAATGACTGAAAACGAAGATGGCAATAATCTTAATGATGGATACACAGGCAGGAAATTAAAAAAGAACAGCACAGCACAAAAGCATATCACCTAAGAAGGGAAATACGTTAATGGTCAACTGATCACTGCCTTGTCAGTTTAATGCGGGTCAATGACGCGCTTAATTACTCTTTTAAGGGCTGATTTTTGCAACTGCTTGGCACCTAAGGAAACAAAGGGTAAGGGGACAGCGAGGCAGTTCAGACATGCTGCAAATCCAGAACAGCAGGCTCAGAAGGGGAAAAAAATATAAAATAAAACCAAGCCATAAATCAACCCATCAGCGGAGTGAACACAAACCAGGGAAGGTTGGGAAAGAGAGGAGGAGAGAGCGAGCGGCCGAGGGACCTGTCAGTGGCTGGAGAAAACACACTTAAGCTGGAGGCACCAGAAGGAACAACATCAATTTTGTAACAAGCAAAGGGAAAAAAAAAAACAACAAAAAACCAAAAGCGCTCACAAAGCCAAAATCTGTCATAAATCAGAGGCCTGGAAATTAAAAAAGAGAAAAAAAAAATAAAAAAGGAACAAGACAAAGTATTTCTCAAGTAATAGGAAAGGTGGTTTTTATTATTATTTTTTAAAAAAATCACCATACTGCAAGGCAGAGTCAAGCAGGCATGCAAGAGGTTAGTTCTACTCACTGTCGGCAGGTTTGCTATCACTTAGGAAAGGTTCCTGCTCCATGATGTCCATTGGGATTTTAATACTTGGGACTTTTTCTGAGTAGGGGCAGTCAGACTGTGAAAGAAACGTGTAAAAGATCTTAGAATATTTTCACCGCGCGCTCTCTCCCTCTCTTATCGTCTCCCACAAATTAAAATCATCCTTCATACAGTTTCTGTAGGAACGAGGAAAAGAAAAGAAGGAAAAAAAATAATAAAGGAGCATGGTTTTAGTTGCCTGATGGTTTCCACTGCTTCCCTGCTCCTCTCCCTCTTCCCTCGCACTTGGGAAGTGGAACAGGTTGGAGGCACCACCTCGTGCAGTCCTTATATTCCCCTTTTCCCACCCACCAGCTCATGAGACACCATCCAATTCTCCTTGGAGTTGGCTGTGTGAAATACAGATGGGAAAGCCCATTCCTAGGCAGAAAAAGCCGGGCGCTGGCTTCTGTGAAACCTCATCGAAATGTTTTTATCCTGCTGTGATTTCTGTAAAAAACCCCTTTTTCCGTCCCACTCACTCTAGGAGGACGAGGGCCAGACACCGTGTGGCAGAGGCTCCTTAAGCTGGGTGGTCTCAGCTCCCCCTTTTACTGAAGTCCAGTCAAACCTAGTCTCATCACAATGAAATAGTTCATCAAATCCAGGGCCCTTGGAAGAATCCCAGCCAGGAGAAGCAGCGAACCAGGCTCTCCAGAGCTTGGGTACCAGCACGATTTACACCCCACTGGCTTCCATAATCCACCTGCTTATGCTCAGTAGAAGCTTAACTCAGAATTACTTAACTTTTAAAAAATAAAAGTAACTTCTCCTAACCCAGGAAAGGCTGATATTGCACAACTGGGCGAAGGAATTAGGGTGATATTTGCGGGAAACGTTAGCACATCTTTGTTCCTGGAGAGAAGGAGACAGAGCACCGAGCCTGGCCCTGGGGTGGAGGGAGGGAGACCTTCAAGTCAGGGCAGGAAAACATTACAGAGGCCAGAGAATCGCTCTCCCTGGATTATTATTATTATCATTTTAATTATTTTTTAACATAACTGTCATCCAGTGCAGTATTTCATACCCCAATAGCAAAATGTTTCCCTCAGGACTATTTTTAGGAGGCTGAGGGAGAAGCACAGCTCAAAGAAAGGTGATTTTGCAGAAAAGCAGTGAGGCAGAGATAAAGCCGTCCCCAAATCCCCCTCCTTTGGGGCCCTGCTGTGAGCAGAGCTGGGGTAACATCTCAATTCATCACCATTTCCCTGCTAATAAAGAAATTTAAGAGGTCTGTGGAACAGCAACGCTGATGCCCGGGGTCCGCTTTGAACTTCACCATCCACAATTTAACAGAGAGATGGAGAAAGTATCTGCACTTGGCAAAAATGCCCCAAAGAGAGAAGAAACCATTGTGCAGCACTTCTGACTCTGAAATTAAACATACTATTTTTTCTTTTCAATTGTCTGGCCTTTCTTGGGTCGGGCATTTTTTGACATAAAATTGGAGAGAAACCCAAGGTGCTTGAGTCTTCATGAGGCCAACGCAGCGATTGGCTGCACTAATTCATACTTTTTAGAGATGCTGAAGGGAAAAAAAGGTGAGATGACTGAAAATCGTTCTTTGCAGCTTCTTTTTCACTGTCCCTGGTTGCTCATAAACCCCAGGGAGAACTTCAGGTGATCAGGTGAGTCCTAATGAGCACCAAGAGCGGTCTCCACTGAGGCTGGGCTTTGCTGTGCTCCTTCCTCTAAACCCATTTGCATCAGCAAAGACCAGGAATTCTCTTTGCTGAGCTCTGATGGGGACATCACCCACCCAATCCCACTGGGGTAACTCGGTGGGGCCATATTTCTGGAAGGGAAAGGGTGGAAATAATCAAACCAAATAACGCCAAGTGCTTTACATTCAGGAAGCCGGTAAAAGCAAGCACTGAAAAAAAAAAGAAACCAACCAAGAAGAGTTAAGAACCAACATTTTGCACAAATTCTCTTACCCGTTAGATGGATTATTGTACCTGAAATTCATGAAAAGCATGAGAAGAGAGGAGATAGCTTAAAACATACTGGAGATACGGGAGCTATGGCTCAGGGTACGATGCTGCTGGATTCAAATCGATCAAGGGGAAGGGATGGAGACAAACCTTTGCTGACTATTTGCTTTGTACAGTAGGGTGTTTTCTCTCATTTTGGGAAAGGGGAGCTTGTTGTCTCAAATAAAAGCCCATTTTCCCACTGGGATTCAACTATATTTAACAAGGTGTGGATCCAGGCTTTCTCCTGCTCCCTCACCTAAGAAATACCTAGTTTTGTCTCTTCCAGTGTACACCCTCTACTTCAGACAGCATTTATTCTTTATAGAAAGGACTTTATGTGTTTTCTTATCAGAATAGCTTGACTTTATTGCCTCCAGCACAGATCTGCAGAGGCGTTATATTGCTCTCCCATAAAGGACTCGGGTTCCAGCACCTGTCCTCCACCAGGACCGAGGTTGCCTCTTCTCTCCTCCCAGCCTTGAGCAAGATGAGGCACCAAGGTGGTCTGCAGGAACTCCTGGAGCTGCCCCTTTCCTCCTGAATCACAGAACGGTTCAGGTTGGAAGGGTCCTTAAAGATCATCAAGTTCCAACCCTGTGCCCTGGGTAGGGACACCTCCCACCACACCAGGTTGCTCCAAGCCCCCTCCAACCTGCCCTTGAACCCCTCCAGGGATGGGGCAGCCACAGCTTCTCTGGCCAACCTGGGCCAGGCTCTCACCACCTTCACAGCAAACAAGTTCTTCCCCACATCTCAGCTCCATCTCCCCTCTTGCAGGCTCAAACCCTTCCCCCTCCTCCTAGGGCTCCCCTCCCTCATCCAGAGTCCCTCCCCAGCTTTCCTGGAGCCCCCCTTCTTTAGGGACTGGAAGGGGCTGGAAGGTCTCCCCGGAGCCTTCTCTTCTCCAGGCTGACCCCCCCTCCAACTCTCTCAGCCTGTCCTCACAGCAGAGGGGCTCCAGCCCTCCCAGCATCTCCATGGCCTCCTCTGGACCTGCTCCAACATCTGAAGACACCAGGTGTATTATCTAACCCACAAAGAGGGATGATGTGGTAGATCTGCTCAGTGCAGAAAGGATGGAGACAATACCCAAGCAGAAACCCTCCCAACACACAACCATGGACCCCACCACAACCCTCCTTTCTCTTCCTATACCACGAGAAAAGCCCTTTTTACATGAGCCCTGGATGGTTACATGAGCAGAACAAGTGACACTGTCCTTACTGCTCTCCCTGCAGCCTGGAATGATTAAAGCCTGGCTCCCTTTTCACGTTCCAAAAGGCAATGCTGACCAAGACAGCAGCTCTCCAAAGGCCGTTCACACTTGCTATACAAAGTCCTATATAACCAGGGTGTTTAGCACTTCAGTATAAATTTAGAGGATTTGAGTTCATGCTGGACCTGGGCAGGAGAATGTTTAAAGGCATGAGGACTGCACTTCTCCTTATTACATAGACAGTCTAAGGCACGTGGATCTGGTTTAGTCAGGTCACCATGCTTAGGAATGGCATAAGCAGCTATGTTTCACTATTCTAGGGCATTCCACAACCTGAAGTAGGACCAAAGACAACACTACAGAAGGGCATGTAGGCTTTGAAAATACTTAGGCCATGAGTATTATCAGCAGAAAGCAGCCTTTCCTGCAATATGACAGGTCACACCTTTTCGTGTCTTTTAAATAATTAAAAAAAAAGTATCAGAAAAGAAAACCAGAGTATATTCAGAAGTAACAGAGCTGCTGGTGAAAAGCGTTCTCCTCCTAAAACGTAAAAGACAATGACGGGGGAGGAAGGAGGAGGAGGGAGAGCAGAAGAAGGCAGGGTGACGACAGGCGCCCTAGCAAAGGGCATGACATCCCGGCAGGTCCCCAGTGCTCTTGTGGGAGGTGAGATCTCACTCTTGGCAACGCCAAGTGCCACCTACCACAGGCTGCTGATGTCTGGAAAAGGGAAGGTGATGTAGAAAAGAGATTTTGTTTGTGGCCCATTTGCTGCGGCAGCAAAAGAGTGAGCCTGTCAGCTTCAGAAGGGGTTTTGAAGCCCCAGAGCTGGAGAGGGGCAGGGACCATCCCAGGGGTTAGTGAGCTAGAAATGAGTCATCTGACAAGGGCAGAAAAGCTCCTTACATCGTCATTGTCACTGTCCATACTGCCCTTCTTCTTTTTCTTCTTCTTCTCATCCTCTTTCTTTTTCTTGTCCTTTTCTGGAATGACGTCATCAAGAAAGCTTAAGTCGTGCTGGGAGAAGAGGTAGTCCATGGCTTTTCTGACTGCTACCAGGGCCAGGATCTGAAAAGGCAGAGAGGGACGTTAATTGGGAACAACACCCTGTGCGTTTCTCTTGGTGCTGCTTCTTAATCCCATGCGCTTTTAATTCTGGTTGTAAATGAACATAGAGACAATAAGGGGTATCTCTATCCGCTTGGAAGTCTGAGCTGTGACTGCTTCACGCCAGAATAAACAGGAGCAATGTACACAAAAAAAGCATGTATCACTTAACACTCCTGCAGAGACAAAGGTCATCTTTAACATCCAACTGACAGGCATCAGGCCAAATAACAGAGACAAAAAAAAAAAATTAGTATTTTAATTTATTTTAGGATTTAATCAGGCCAAATAACAGAGACAAAAAAAAAAAGAGTATTTTCATTTATTTTTGGATTTAGCCTACATGTGCAGGTTCACAGGGGGAGCCTGAGTAACTGTCTTCCCTTTTTTTCCTCACTGCTTCTCCAGATCTAAGAACTCTTTAGGAATTAGACAGGGGCCAAACTGTGCCCTCGGAGTCTGCAGAAGAAAGTTTACTAGGATTGTGGCTGCAGGAAACTGGAGAAAAAGCTTTTTTCTGTGCAAGATACTGCAATCTGAGGCACCGGGGAAAAAAAAAAAGGAAGGGATGTGTCTGAAATAGGTGTTTCCAGCAAGGCTGGGTTTAACACCACCACCAAGATCCCACGTACGCTTTACCAAAGGGTCCAGCGACAGACTGAAAGCTCCACTTGGCTACTAAAAGATATATAATTCACTCCTGACAGCTGATGAAGAGCTTGTTCCAAGTAACGATGATCAACGGCACAAACAATTCCTGGGAAAGGATCTCAAGCGCTGACTTGCGTAACTGAAGGCGCGATTACAGAAGCGAGAAAGTACTCAGGGGGTGGAAAGATGCCGTGTAGACACCCGTGATTATCCCACTGGGAATTACTTCTGTATTAAAAGTGCTTTTCCTTCAAAAAAGCAGAGCCTTGGCTATCGGCCAGAGATTCCCAAATTGGAAGTTCACCATCTTTTTGTCCATGAGTGCAAATAATTGAGGTTTTGTCACCAGATCCAGCTACATCTAAGCTGTGACCGTACCTTCACTGGGTTTGCACCATTATAACAAACTTCAACAGACTCTTTAGTCTGGAGAAGAGAAGGCTGAGGGGAGACCTTATCAATGCTGACAAGGATCTCAAGGGCGGGCTGAGGGAGGAGGGAACCAGACTCTTTTCAGTAGTTGCCAGTGAGAAGACAAGGGGCAACGGGCACAAGTTGGAACATAAAGGGTTCCACTTGAATATGAGGAAGAACTTCTTCACGGTGAGGGTGACAGAGCCCTGGAACAGGCTGCCCAGGGAGGGTGTGGAGTCCCCTTCTTTGGAGATTTTCAAGACCTGCCTGGATGCAGTCCTGAGTAACATGCTCTGACAAGCTCTGGGTGGTCCTGCTTTAGCAGGGGAGTTGGACTAGATGATCTCTATGGTCCCTTCCAACTCTAAAAATTCAGTGAAATTCAGACTCAGGGTTTCCTCAGATTCTCTCTATTACGGGCAAAGAGACGGAGTGTCTGTCCCCATCTCAGATTCAGCTCTCAACAGCAGCACAACACAGCCATGAAAGCGCAATGGAACGGCCTGTCAGTGGGAACTGCTGATTTTTAACACCTTTAAGCACGAGCATGTGTCCCAGCGAGAACATTTGGAGGGTTTTTTTTTTCCACTTGCATCATCTTCTCTCATTTCACCACCAGCAGCGAACAAACGCTTGTCCTCGTTCTGTTTCCCCCTTTCCCTCCTTCTCTCCCTTAAATAGGCACCGCAGCTCCCAACTGCACCCACAACTGACACTTCACTTGTCTGAAAGCCTGAAACTGGGTGACCCTGGGCTCAGATTTAAGGGACTTTCATAAAGGGTTGAGTTTGCAGCGGTCTGACCCATCTCCAAGCCACAGATCAGACTCAACAGAATCTCTGTGCAGCTACAGTCCCGTTGGATCCACACTTGATCTATTTGGCCCTATATAAACATAAAAAAATCCCCTTAAAGCTTGTTTGGTTTTTATTTGGTGTAAGTGCCTAGTTGTGTCTACAGCTCTAGTAATAATCTAAATGTACAGAAAGCTCTTTCACTATCCCCCTTCCTTGGTGCAGAAGTACTGTATCGACTGCACAGTGCGTATTTAAGAAAGAGCTTCTGTGTGATGAACATTTAATCTCTCAACAATCCAAAATAAGTTTTAACATGACTCAGATACACGTTATTAGAAAGAGGACGGGCATCCTGCAAACTTACATACCATCCTCCGATGTGAAACACGTGAATCAACATCCTTGTCTTTTTCTTCAAGCTCAAGGAAAAAGATATTCATGTTTTTTCACTCTTGATTTACCTAACCCTTTCCCTCCACTTGGCACACCTCTTAGCAGCGAGCCTCATTCCTGGTTTTGTCGATTTGTGCTGTTTAAAAGCCACAGAGACATTTTCTCTGCAGTAATTAGTGCAGACTAAAAAAGGAAACCCATGCACCTCTCGTTTGTTCCTGCAGCTCAAGGAGAAAACACGGCAAATCTAACCTTGGAGGCAGCAACGGTCAAAACTATTTACACCTTTCTGGAAAAAAATTAACTTTCCAGGCTCGTTTTCCTCCAGAGAATTTATGTAAAGGCTGCAACCACAACACTGACCCCATGTAGTCTTAAATCAGTGCCATGAATGGAGGCAGAGCCCTGAGCCAGGGATTTGAGAGGGAGAGATTGGGTTTGCCCGTTGATGGGAGGGTATGGCCATGGGTGGAAGGCGCAGGCTGCATGAGGGACATGAAGGAGAACATCACCTACCATGACAGGGAAGATGATAGCAGCCACAGTCGACTTGAGGATCCAGAGGAGGGCCAGGCACACCACCTGCAGGAAGGTGAAGAGATGGACCCTGCGCAGCGGGACGTGGCGCAAGTAGATGAAGTCGGGCTGGTGTTTTAGAGGCATCAAGAGCAGCTTCAGACGATCCATGAACTGGAAAGGAAAAGAAATGGACATTTAAATGAAATCCAGGAAATACGAAAAGAGACACAAAAGCATTATTCCACTGTGAAGTGTGACCTTGAATTAACTTGCTTTCCATCCATAAAAGAAACCCAGGAGAAAACCCAGCGTAGCTCCTCTATACCGACCAACTTGTGCTTGACACAGGGTGGGCCAAACACATTAATTCAGTTGCCTCAAGTGAAAGTTCTAGGTCTACACTTATTTGGCAAGTGAACAGAGACACAGGAGCGAAGCATCTCTCAAAGCAAGGCCTTGAGGGGTCTTTCTCTTAAGGAGCAGGACTCCATGTGCTCTGGTGATCAGTGTGTAACCCGAGGAACAAAGGTGTTGGTGGAAATTGCTCCTCTGGCTTCAAAAGAATGGGCCTGATCTGCTGTGGCTTGGCTTTCACAAGTTGAATGCCCAAACTACAGTCAGCATCAAACTCTGTGTCACTTCTGCCACCCTCCCCTGCCCCGTTCCTGCTAAGGAAAGACAACCAGTGTTTAAAAAAAACACTTTCTTTCTAAATAAATTGGGAGCAGAAGTCAACAGAGGTGAGGGCAGACATCACCTAAACAAAGAGTGAGGAAGATGGGCAGCTTCTTGGGCAGCCTCCCTTGCCCCGTGCTGGACTGCGTGGACTAGGAGTTAAACCAAAACTGGGATTTCTCATCGAGTGAAAAACATCCTTGCTCAGGGGAAAACAAGGTGCCCAGTCCCCTGACCACCTGGGCTGGTGAGCAGGAGAAATCCCCTCCAGGAGAACCAGCCCTAGGGGGAACATGACAATCCCCTCGTTGTCCCCTGCCCAAAGGCGGGCTCGCTGCCCGCTGCTGGGACCAGATGGATCTCACACTGGGGAGTGAAAGCCGGCGCCGTTTTGAAGAGCACCCAAGGAAATTCTCATGGTGCTCACAGAACAGGCAGTCCTTTTCCCCTTAGAGCACAAACAAGTGCTAAAAAAGAAAGGCCACAATTAAGAGGGTGCCAAAAAGCAACAAAACCACTTCCAGCCTCCTGGGGCCAATGACAGACGCCGCGCTGTGAGAAAGGCTCTTTATGGAGTATTTCCTCAACGACAAAGAAAGGGGCTTGGCTTCCCGTCCCGGGCAGAACAGCAATGTTCTTGCTGCAGGACAGCCCCACCGCCATCAATCATCTGCCCTTGTTTTCCTTCAGTCTGTGTCAGACGCCCCAAACCATCCTGGGAGGGAGCCTGGGGCCTCTGCAAGCGTGGGTTGCCCTTGGCATCACTCAGCTATGGTGGGAAGATGGACCTCGGGTCTTCACAAACACCCCCCATCGCCTACAGGGCCCAGGTTTGGCCACCCTCCCACTGAGCAGATGGCTCCCATTTGGTCTGGATCTCAGGACAGCCAGCCCGTGGCAATGTTTGTAAACAGTTGCTACCCTTCCTGGGTTTCTTGGGAAGGAAAAGAAGGTGGTCAAGGAAAAGAGACAGGGCAGAGGATTGTGAAAAAAAAACCCACCCTGCACTGGTTAACGATTGTCATCTTCTGGAGAAGGCCCAGTGTTGGATGGACTCATAGATTCATGGAATGGTTTGGGTGGAAGGGACCTTAAAGATCATCTCATTCCAATCCCCCTGCCCTGGGCAAGGACACCTCCCACCGGACCAGGTTCCTCCAAGCCCCCTCCAACCTGGTCTTGAGCCCCTCCAGGGACAGGGAAGCCACAGCTTCTCTGGGCAACCAACCTGGGCCAGTGACTCACCTGCACGCCGTTGAGGGATGCGACGCCCATGTAGAGGAAGACGCCGTAGAGCACAGGCATGGGAATGAACTGTGGGGGCAAACAGGAGAAACCAAGTGAACAACTTCCCCATACACAATGCACCGTTAACACACAGGAGGACATAATTCCTAGTCTGTGATCGATGCAAATTGCACCTACAAGTGGATAATGCAGAGTAAGAAAGCGAGCAATCCTTCTTCTGTGTTTTGAGAGCCACGAGAACATTTGTGCAATCACTGGAGGGCTGAGGAGCAGGCCCTGAGCTCTCCCACTTTGCTGGAACTTGGACATCTCTCCAAGAACTGAAGGGAACAGAGCCAGCCAGTCAGCAAATTCAAGAAGAGGAGGGGTAAACATGTTCTAGAAAGCTTCAAACTGCTTTTCACCTCTTGGTTTCTGGTGAGATGAGAAGCAGAAGGTAGAGAAGAAGAAAAGGCAGATTCTGCAGTATGTCCAGCTCAGTAAGCCATCAAAGTCCACCCAGAAAGGCTCTTCTCTTGATTCCCACCTCAGCGATGACAGTCATGCCAACCAAATCTCTGACCACTCCACCTTTTGCTTACTTTAATCCACAACCATTCACAAACACAGGGCCGTGAGCTGAGCTACTTTCTTCCCTGCCAGGAACTGTCCTTTCAAACATCAGCTTCTGCTCCCTGAAGTCCTAAGTGCTGCCCATTCCTCCATCACTGTTCCTGCCATAGGGGACATCTTCCTTTGGAAGCAAGGATGGGGCAGGGTAACACCACCAGGGTGACACCAGAAGGAGTATCTGTCCCTCCGACCTGGAGCACAAAGCTGTCCTCCGTGGCAAAAGCCACCACAGCTTCCACGAGGAGGAACCGCTCCTCGTTCCCACCCCAAAAGTGTGGGCAGCCAGCCTGGCGTGACCTGACTGGGAATATTTGGGCACAAAGCACAGGCAGGAGCTGAATAATGGTCTTTGAACCCAGGGAGGATGGGCAGAGCTCTGCTCCTGTTGCTGAAGGACAGACCTTCGTGCAGTGCCGGGCGGCTGCCACTGAACGGCAGCCACAGCACGGCCAAGGCTCCCGTGGAGGGACGCCTGCCTTCAAATGTGCATGGACCTCACTCAAGAGGCAAAAAACACGCTGGCTTTTCAGTCTTTTGTTGTATTCATCGTAAAAACACAGAGCCAAGCACAAATCCATGGAGGCCTAAATCCCTGGAGGCCTTCATCCCAAACACACACGTTTCACTTGGGACACACGAGCACCGGAGTCACTAGGCCGCACGCCATCCCAGACCAAAGCTTCCCTGTCTCCATCTCCCCTCCCTATCACCTCCTGAGAACTTCTTGGCTGCTAATTCATCCTCCTATTGGATGTATTCCCTTCCTTGAGCGAGCTGTGGTAATATTTCACATTAAAAGCCGTATTTTTTTCCCGCAGCCTGGGTTGGATGGTCTGCCACCACCATGTGCCATCGCGGGGAGGGATGGGGAGCCAGCGTGTGGTTCCCCATGGCTGGGGGTGTCTGAGGGATTCAAACCCCTCATTGGGTCTGTTAGACAAGACAAGACAGCATTTCCTCCAGCAAGTTGGGTAGGACGCTTTCAGAGTTTAGCTTTCTAATTCATTTCTCCTCTGGACCCTCTCCATCAGGTCCATGTCCTTCTTATATTGAGGGCTCCAGACCTGCACACAATACTCCAGGTATACTCCATTTGTCTCTTTCCTTCCCCTTATATTTCTTTCTGTTTTTCAAAAAACAAACAAACAAACAAAAACACCCAAAAAAACCCCCGCAAACAAACAAACAAAAAAACCCCAAAAAAACCCCATGTCCAAATATCATTTCACCATTCCACGATGATTAATCCTGTAAATCACCCCTAGGTGGAACCTGAGTACGTTCCCCTGCAGAGCTGTGAGCGCCGCTCGCCTTTGGGAAGACTTTCTTTTGGCAAAGTGGTGGCTGACGACGGGGCTGCTGGCTTGGGCACCCCGAGCAAACCTCCCGCCAGCCAACGGAATTAAAAATGTATTTATAGGCAAGCGCCCGGCCTTCTCCTAGCAGGGGCCGGGGATGTTTCTGTGGAGATCTGCCACAGCTGAGTCGAAACACCAGCGGCGTTCGAAACCAGCACGGACACGGCAAAAAACCCACAAAAACCACAGATGGGATTAGGCGGTGGATTGCCTCTTTTATCAAATTTTTGATGGGGAGCGTTCCGTTTGCCGCTGGCAGGAGAAGACTTCAACGTTCTGCCGGGCGTTTAAGCCAAGCAAAGCTCTCTGGAGCAGGAGACCCTGCCACTGGAGTTTGTTAAAGGTCCTGAACGGCTGCCAGGGACTTCTCTGGCTGGCACGTGGGCGAGAAGCGTGCCGAGTTATCCTCAGGCGTCCTCCCGCCAGCATCTTCCCCGCACGCGCTCTTGGGGGAAGCGCAGGCAAATAATTAATGACTGGAGCAATAACAGGGGAAATAATAGACCCCAGCGGAATAGAGGAAGGGAGATCTCGCAGGGAAAGGTCACATGAACCACCAAACAGAATTACTGCAATCAGGCATTAAATTAAGGGCACGGAAATGCCTGTTTGCGCAGAGGAGGAAGCTGTTACCAAGACACAATAAGTTGCTGGTTGTAAAAACAACCTCAGAAATCAAGAGTAGGGACACACTTGACGTGTAAAAGCCACTTTCTCCACTTTATACGTCATTGCTCTCTGCCTCCTCCCCTTCAGGCTCACATCTCACCATGCCTTACAGCCCTGGTGGCTTCCAACCTCCTCGTGACCAAAATCTCAGTGGCCTCCTCCAGAAAAGCTTCTCCAGACCCCTGTCTGCTCCATCGCAGCATTATGATGCACGGTGCCACGGTTTTGGTATGTGTGTCACCATCTGAGGGAATGGCTTCAAGCTGCAACAGGGTAGGTTTAGACTGGACATGAGGAAACAATTCTTCACAGAAAGAGTGGTCAGACACTGGAATAGGGTGCCCAGGGAGGTGGCTGAGTCACCATCCCCGAAAGTGTTTAAGAGTCGTTTAGATGTGATGTTGGGGGATACGGCGTAGGGGAGAACTTTGTAGAGCAGGGTTGATGGTTGGACTCGATGATCCCAAGGGTCTTCTCCAACCTGAATGATTCTATGATTTTGACATCTTCTGCTGGTACCATCGGTCTACGGATCCATGGAGACGGACTTCTGCAGCTGACATCTCCTGTTGTACAATATGCCTGCTCTTGGCACCACTGGAACACCTGCAGAAGGCAGTATCCTCCAAAAAACACAGATAAGCAGGTTTTCCAGTTGCGTTCTCTGATGTGATGATCCCCTAAGGATGCATTTCTTGGTGGCCATGTACCAATGAATTTCAGGTCTTGGAAAAACAGCTACCTACCTAAATGGTGCATCAGCAGCACATCCATCCAGAGCCTTGGCTAAACTCACGAGAAAAGAGAATCCAGGAGATTAAGAAATCTCATTTAACTGTGCTGCTTCCTCCAGAAACACATTTCACTTCCGAGCGATAAGGGATGTTGCTATTTAAGAAGGATCCAGCCCAAGAGAGTCAAAATTTGATTGTTGTGCTGGCTGTTTCACAAAAAGCCAGGCAAGCTGCAGGCTCCTTGCTTGGCAGGGTACAGCTCCGCTACGGCAGTGGCAGCGGTCCAAATCCCCAAAATTTTTGGCCAAAAGAGTACCCCTGGACTAACACCATCAGCAGTAGGCTCTGCTCATCACCACCGGTTCTGAATATTCTCTCTCATCAAAAAAACCTTCTCTCAGTGGGTCATGCCCACAGCCCATGAGTAAGCACCAAGCGAAGGTTTTCTTCAGGTATGCACAAGATGC
The DNA here is from genome assembly GCF_001431845.1 of Calidris pugnax. Taxonomy (NCBI): domain Eukaryota; kingdom Metazoa; phylum Chordata; class Aves; order Charadriiformes; family Scolopacidae; genus Calidris; species Calidris pugnax. The sequence goes on along the minus strand of NW_015090808.1, from coordinate 484,057 downwards.
ATGCACACTCAAATAAATGCAAATTTATTTGCTTTTAAAACTATGAATCCATCTGTTAATCCCTGTCTTCCTCACAGCACCTCTGCTGCATTGCCCACCATCCCTCCGTCGTGCCACCAGCAAGATCCCGAGCTTTATCCACAACACATATCCCATAAAACACAGGCACAGCAGAAGGATAAGAGAGCAAAATAAAAGGAAACTTAACTTTATGCAAACATGGAAAAGAAAAAAATCTTCAAATGAAAGAAAAAATATCACAGCCCAGATCACCAAGATCACCAGCCCGGAACTTCGTCACGACCTAGCATGCTACAATGATGCTATTTTTTCCTTCCAAAAGGAAGCTTCCAGAAAATTGTAAAACTGCTTGAGTAATTCTCACTAATCTCCTTTTCCACACTCTCTTTTTCCACTAAAAAAGCTAAAAATGAGCTTTTTTAGCAGCATAAAACCAGCCTGAGGGTTGCTGTGGCCCTGCTTGGGCTGGGTGAGCCAGGGGAAGCAGGGAAGATGACGTCCTTACCTTCAGGATGGGCGCCATGAAGACAGACACCCCAGTCAGGATGAAAACGATGACCCCGGTGACTCTCTGCTCCCTGCAACAAAACCACCGGGTGAGCAGCACAGCTTCAGCCTTCACTCTGACTTTATTGCCTCCTGGAGTACTCAAAACCAGCAGAAAACCCGCTTTTGCACCCCATTTTCAAGGCAGAGCGGTGGTTACAAACCCGCAGCACCAGGCAGGTTACCACCATCCTGACCCAGCCTCGTAAATCTCTTTTTTAACCCCCAGATCAGCGTTGTCAGCTCCTTTGTTTGTGGATCAACAGAGCCTTGCTACTGAGTCAGGGGTGTGTTTACATGTTAAACACTAGAAACCGTTAGCCAGCGATCCAGATTCTCTGCCCGGCGGTATTTGCAGCTCCCAAGGAGGCAATAAATCACAGTCTCTCCACTCTCAGACCAGCAGCCTATTTCCAGTCCTGCTCACAGCACTCCAGCAGTTGGGAAAAACGGCCTTCGTGGGGTGCCAAACACGTGCCTTCATCGGCACCCACAGCCCAAAATACTTTCGAAAATGACTCCCCAGTCATATTTCAGAGCGCTGAAATCTTGGCCATTATATTTTTATTTAGTTCGCCCACACGAACGGCCTGATTTCCAGAAGTGCTCCTGTTGAAAGCATTTCAGACCACTTAATTAAGGCAAACAAACACAGAAAAAAAATTTGCTTGATTAAGTAGAGCTGATTGCTTTAGGCATGACGGGTTTAGGGTTTTTTGTACCATTATGTTTGCTAACGAATGCCTGGTTTAATTTCCACGGATAAAGAAAGGCGATAAATTTTCTGCAGATTTCTCAAACGTGGAGAAACCACGTCTGATTGGGTGGAATAAGCTTTTGAGGAGTTACACGGGGATTTGTCCAAGGCGTTGCTGAGAGACTGAATCTCCCAGCCAGGTTTGGAAATATGAAGAAAGCAGCACAAAATTCTTCTCGACAACTTTGCCGGGTCCCATGGGCACCGGAGCTCACTCTGGGAAGCCCTGTGTGTTTTGGGGTGACTTCAATGTGCACAGCCCAAGCAGATCAAGAAAAGGTCTAAGCCCTGGGGAGAAGTTTCCTTCCTCTCCTCCCTTGGCACAGACTCTTCCCCGTCTACGGGCAACGCACACAGCGCATCGGTTTTCTTCCTTTTCAAGAAAGGGTATTTGCAAAAGGGCTAAGGCCAGATCAGCTTCTCACTGGATACATCCTCCATGGACAAAAACAAAAGCTGGCCTGAAGTTTTACAGCAAATCTAAGAGCTATTCCCCCTGAACCTCTGCGCGCGTCCTGCTCGAAGCAAGACCATTTATAGTGCCAACTGATCTCTGCAGGCAAACAAGGCAATTAAGGCCCTTCTGGTTGGACGTACCTCACTCCCAAAAACTTGGGCTGTTCTCCAGGGGCTGAAGTTTCCGTCTCCATCTTCAAGCTGTCAATGTGAGCGATGGAGATGACGGTAGCAGCAACGTACCAGGGCAGACCCATAAAGGAGCACACGATCATCAGAATGGCCACCCAGAACAAATCCAGGTGATATCCAGCACCTTTCTGTGAAGGGAGAAAGACAACCTTCAGCTTAATTATTCCAAACACCTACAGAATGGCCAAGGCTCTGCCTCAGGGACAGAGGCAGACCAAGCAAGGAGCTTCTACAGCATCTTTTGGCCATCAGGAGTTGTCATAAGAAATAGCAGAGTTGGACACATTGATCCTTAAACGATGAATTACCCACCTATGCAGGGAAAGTAGGTAAATATTACAGTTCTGCCAAGCTCTGAAAACAAGAGCATGCAGTAAGGACAGGAGAGCAGCAGACCTTCAAGCAGCCTGGCAGGAGACCAAGCACCTTGTGAACACTATGTAGTGCTTGGAGGTCAAGCTGGTACAAGTCAAGCCCTGCAACCAGTCCAAGAGGCACTGGAGATAACAGATCATGAGTTAGAGACAATCAGAGACAATCACCACCTTCACCAAAAAATATTTGGTGAGATACACATCATATCTTGTCAACAAGCAAACTCTCAATATATATTTCTCTATATTTTTAAAATATATATATACACACACACAGAGCCAACTGTGTTGGCTATAATGGCTTTATAGTGTTCTGAAGGAGCTCTGCATCGCCTCTTAACAACCAAAAAATGAAATCCCATTATGAAGTGCTATTTTTATAATATGTTCCTAATTTTGAACGAGGTACTGCAGTGTCAAGCAATCCAATGCCCAGCACCATCCCATCTTCTGCTGCCTCCCTACAGCACGTACGAAAACCCAATGGCCCGTTTTCACAGCACAAGACAGGGCAGGAGGAGAGTTTGAAGAGGGCGAGTGGATGGAAGATGGTCTGCAAAGCAGGAGAGTGGTTTTCGACTGTGGGAGCCACCATTTGTCCTTCTGGTCTGCTACAGGACTGCTTCTGCCATGGTGGGAGGCCAAAGTGGGTACCTTTGGGTGCCAAGTCATCTCCTATCAGTGTAAGCGACAGCTTGGACAAGCACAGAGCTTTACACACCCAAACCAGCCTTTAAAACCAGCCCAAAGCCTACTCTTAGTTTTAAGCAGCTGTTGTAAAATACCTCTCAGTGTAAGGACTTGATGGAAGTCTACCTGAAAGCAATCTCCCAGACATAGGGTGCCCGCCTAAAGGTATCGTTTGCTGTCTCAGAGGGAGGGATGAACTCCTGTATTTTGGATAAAAAGCAACTGTGGAATCTCACGGTTGGGACCTCACAACTGGTTTAAGCCCTACTGGTGGTGGAGGTACCTTCCTCAACACCCACTCCTAGGGTCTCTTGGAGGAAGCAGCAAGAACAGCTGATGGGCTCATACCCTATGGAAAGGAGAAAGCTGCCCTCATTCTTTCCTCCTTCTTAAAGGCCTCTGATCTTCTCTTTTTAAAATCTTTTAATGAACTAACACAGGAAATCCACAAGTGCCAAGAGAAGAAGTGAAGAAACAAAAGAGCCACCAAAGAAAGGGATCTTCAGAAAAACACTAGACAAATCTCCAAGGTTTGCTATTTTAAAGAAGATTAACCTTTTTTTAATCTTGTTCAATTTGATTTTATTGGAAAGAACAAATGATCCAGACCTCCTCGGTGACCCAGGAGGGAAAGCAACCCAGCTCCTCTTGAATAGACCTCATTGTTTCCCTCCTCATGGGCGTGCTGCTTACCTTGGCTGGCCTGCAGCATGGGGATGGACACCCAGTGACACCCTGCCCACACTTTAGCCAGGCACCAGCAAGAAAAAAACCTCATCCTTCTTCTGGCCTACACTAGATTTTGTGTATGGAGGTGGTTTTTGGTGCAGAGGAGCAGGATCAGGGTCGAGAATCCCAAATCACAGAATCACAGAATGCTATGGGGTTGGAAGGGACCTCTGGAGATGATCTCCTCCAACCCCCTCCCCCACCCACAGCAGGTCCCACAGGAACGTGTCCAGGGGGGTTTGGAATGTCTCCAGAGAAGGAGACTCCACCACCTCTCTGGGCAGCCTCTGCCAGGGCTCTGACACCCTCACACCAAACAAGTTCCTCCTCATGGTGAGATGGAACTTCCCATGTTCCAGTTTGTGCCCATTTCCTCCTGTCCTACTTGTC
>NW_015090808.1:455259-475976 GCF_001431845.1 Calidris pugnax | reverse complement strand
GATCATCCTTGTGGCCCTCCTCTGGACCCTCTCCATCAGGTCCATGTCCTTCTTATATTGAGGGCTCCAGACCTGCACACAATACTCCAGGTATACTCCATTTGTCTCTTTCCTTCCCCTTATATTTCTTTCTGTTTTTCAAAAAACAAACAAACAAACAAAAACACCCAAAAAAACCCCCGTGTCCAAATATCATTTCACCATTCCACGATGATTAATCCTGTAAATCACCCCTAGGTGGAACCTGAGTACGTTCCCCTGCAGAGCTGTGAGCGCCGCTCGCCTTTGGGAAGACTTTCTTTTGGCAAAGTGGCGGCTGACGACGGGGCTGCTGGCTTGGGCACCCCGAGCAAACCTCCCGCCAGCCAACGGAATTAAAAATGTATTTATAGGCAAGCGCCCGGCCTTCTCCTAGCAGGGGCCGGGGATGTTTCTGTGGAGATCTGCCACAGCTGAGTCGAAACACCAGCGGCGTTCGAAACCAGCACGGACACGGCAAAAAACCCACAAAAACCACAGATGGGATTAGGCGGCGGATTGCCTCTTTTATCGAATTTTTGATGGGGAGCGTTCTGTTTGCCGCTGGCAGGAGAAGACTTCAACGTTCCGCCGGGCGTTTAAGCCAAGCAAAGCTCTCTGGAGCAGGAGACCCTGCCACTGGAGTTTGTTAAAGGTCCTGAATGGCTGCCAGGGACTTCTCTGGCTGGCACGTGGGCGAGAAGCGTGCCGAGTTATCCTCAGGCGTCCTCCCGCCAGCATCTTCCCCGCACGCGCTCTTGGGGGAAGCGCAGGCAAATAATTAATGACTGGAGCAATAACAGGGGAAATAATAGACCCCAGCGGAATAGAGGAAGGGAGATCTCGCAGGGAAAGGTCACATGAACCACCAAACAGAATTACTGCAATCAGGCATTAAATTAAGGGCACGGAAATGCCTGTTTGCGCAGAGGAGGAAGCTGTTACCAAGACACAATAAGTTGCTGGTTGTAAAAACAACCTCAGAAATCAAGAGTAGGGACACACTTGACGTGTAAAAGCCACTTTCTCCACTTTATACGTCATTGCTCTCTGCCTCCTCCCCTTCAGGCTCACATCTCACCATGCCTTACAGCCCTGGTGGCTTCCAACCTCCTTGTGACCAAAATCTCAGTGGCCTCCTCCAGAAAAGCTTCTCCAGACCCCTGTCTGCTCCATCGCAGCATTATGATGCATGGTGCCACGGTTTCGGTACATGTGTCACCATCTGAGGGAATGGCTTCAAGCTGCAACAGGGTAGGTTTAGACTGGACATGAGGAAACAATTCCTCACAGAAAGAGTGGTCAGGCACTGGAATAGGGTGCCCAGGGAGGTGGTTGAGTCACCATCCCCGAAAGTGTTTAAGAGTCGTTTAGATGTGGTGTTGGGGGATATGGTGTAGGGGAGAACTTTGTAGAGTGGGGTTGATGGTTGGACTCGATGATCCCAAGGGTCTTCTCCAACCTGAATGATTCTATCATTTTGACATCTTCTGCTGGTACCATCGGTCTACGGATCCATGGAGATGGACTTCTGCAGCTGACATCTCCTGTTGTACAATATGCCTGCTCTTGGCACCGCTGGAACCCCTGGAGGGTTTTGGAGGCAGTATCCTCCAAAAAATATGGATAAGCAGGTTTTCCAGTTGCGTTCTCTGATGTGATGATCCCCTAAGGATCCATTTCTCGGTGGCCACGTACCAAGAAATTTCAGGTCTTGGAAAAATAGCTACCTACCTAAATGGTGCATCAGCAGCACATCCATCCAGAGCCTTGGCTAAACTCACGAGAAAAGAGAATTCAGGAGATTAAGAAATCTCATTTAACTGCGCTGCTTCCTCCAGAAACACATTTCGCTTCCAAGCGATAAGGGATATTGCTATTTAAGAAGGATCCAGCCCAAGAGAGTCAAAATTTGATTGTTGTGCTGGCTGTTTCACAAAAAGCCAGGCAAGCTGCAGGCACCCTGCTTGGCAGGGTACAGCTCCGCTATGGCAGTGGCAGCGGTCCAAATCCCAAAAATTTTTGGCCAAAAGAGTACCCCTGGACTAACACCATCAGCAGTAGGCTCTGCTCATCACCACCGGTTCTGAATATTCTCTCTCATCAAAAAAAACCCCACCTTCTCTCAGTGGGTCATGCCCACAGCCCGTGAGTAAGCACCAAGCGAAGGTTTTCTTCAGGTATGCACAAGATGCGTGCACACTCAAATAAATGCAAATTTATTTGCTTTTAAAACTATGAATCCATCTGTTAATCCCTGTCTTCCTCACAGCACCTCTGCTGCATTGCCCACCATCCCTCCGTCGTGCCACCAGCAAGATCCCGAGCTTTATCCACAACACATATCCCATAAAACACAGGCACAGCAGAAGGATAAGAGAGCAAAATAAAAGGAAACTTAACTTTATGCAAACATGGAAAAGAAAAAAATCTTCAAATGAAAGAAAAAATATCACAGCCCAGATCACCAAGATCACCAGCCCGGAACTTCGTCACGACCTAGCATGCTACAATGATGCTATTTTTTCCTTCCAAAAGGAAGCTTCCAGAAAATTGTAAAACTGCTTGAGTAATTCTCACTAATCTCCTTTTCCACACTCTCTTTTTCCACTAAAAAAGCTAAAAATGAGCTTTTTTAGCAGCATAAAACCAGCCTGAGGGTTGCTGTGGCCCTGCTTGGGCTGGGTGAGCCAGGGGAAGCAGGGAAGATGACGTCCTTACCTTCAGGATGGGCGCCATGAAGACAGACACCCCAGTCAGGATGAAAACGATGACCCCGGTGACTCTCTGCTCCCTGCAACAAAACCACCGGGTGAGCAGCACAGCTTCAGCCTTCACTCTGACTTTATTGCCTCCTGGAGTACTCAAAACCAGCAGAAAACCCGCTTTTGCACCCCATTTTCAAGGCAGAGCGGTGGTTACAAACCCGCAGCACCAGGCAGGTTACCACCATCCTGACCCAGCCTCGTAAATCTCTTTTTTAACCCCCAGATCAGCGTTGTCAGCTCCTTTGTTTGTGGATCAACAGAGCCTTGCTACTGAGTCAGGGGTGTGTTTACATGTTAAACACTAGAAACCGTTAGCCAGCGATCCAGATTCTCTGCCCGGCGGTATTTGCAGCTCCCAAGGAGGCAATAAATCACAGTCTCTCCACTCTCAGACCAGCAGCCTATTTCCAGTCCTGCTCACAGCACTCCAGCAGTTGGGAAAAATGGCCTTCGTGGGGTGCCAAACACGTGCCTTCATCGGCACCCACAGCCCAAAATACTTTCGAAAACGACTCCCCAGTCATATTTCAGAGCGCTGAAATCTTGGCCATTATATTTTTATTTAGTTCGCCCACACGAACGGCCTGATTTCCAGAAGTGCTCCTGTTGAAAGCACTTCAGACCACTTAATTAAGGCAAACAAACACAGAAAAAAAATTTGCTTGATTAAGTAGAGCTGATTGCTTTAGGCATGATGGGTTTAGGGTTTTTTGTACCATTATGTTTGCTAACAAATGCCTGGTTTAATTTCCACGGATAAAGAAAGGCGATAAATTTTCTGCAGATTTCTCAAACGTGGAGAAACCACGTCTGATCGGGTGGAATAAGCTTTTGAGGAGTTACACGGGGATTTGTCCAAGGCGTTGCTGAGAGACTGAATCTCTCAGCAGGGTTTGGAAATACGAAGAAAGCAGCACAAAATTCTTCTCGACAACTTTGCCGGGTCCCATGGGCACCGGAGCTCACTCTGGGAAGCCCTGTGTGTTTTGGGGTGACTTCAATGTGCACAGCCCAAGCAGATCAAGAAAAGGTCTAAGCCCTGGGGAGAAGTTTCCTTCCTCTCCTCCCTTGGCACAGACTCTTCCCCGTCTACGGGCAACGCACACAGCGCATCGGTTTTCTTCCTTTTCAAGAAAGGGTATTTGCAAAAGGGCTAAGGCCAGATCAGCTTCTCACTGGATACATCCTCCATGGACAAAAACAAAAGCTGGCCTGAAGTTTTACAGCAAATCTAAGAGCTATTCCCCCTGAACCTCTGCGCGCGTCCTGCTCGAAGCAAGACCATTTATAGTGCCAACTGATCTCTGCAGGCAAACAAGGCAATTAAGGCCCTTCTGGTTGGACGTACCTCACTCCCAAAAACTTGGGCTGTTCTCCAGGGGCTGAAGTTTCCGTCTCCATCTTCAAGCTGTCAATGTGAGCGATGGAGATGACGGTAGCAGCAACGTACCAGGGCAGACCCATAAAGGAGCACACGATCATCAGAATGGCCACCCAGAACAAATCCAGGTGATATCCAGCACCTTTCTGTGAAGGGAGAAAGACAACCTTCAGCTTAATTATTCCAAACACCTACAGAATGGCCAAGGCTCTGCCTCAGGGACAGAGGCAGACCAAGCAAGGAGCTTCTACAGCATCTTTTGGCCATCAGGAGTTGTCATAAGAAATAGCAGAGTTGGACACATTGATCCTTAAACGATGAATTACCCACCTATGCAGGGAAAGTAGGTAAATATTACAGTTCTGCCAAGCTCTGAAAACAAGAGCATGCAGTAAGGACAGGAGAGCAGCAGACCTTCAAGCAGCCTGGCAGGAGACCAAGCACCTTGTGAACACTATGTAGTGCTTGGAGGTCAAGCTGGTACAAGTCAAGCCCTGCAACCAGTCCAAGAGGCACTGGAGATAACAGATCATGAGTTAGAGACAATCAGAGACAATCACCACCTTCACCAAAAAATATTTGGTGAGATACACATCATATCTTGTCAACAAGCAAACTCTCAATATATATTTCTCTATATTTTTAAAATATATATATACACACACACAGAGCCAACTGTGTTGGCTATAATGGCTTTATAGTGTTCTGAAGGAGCTCTGCATCGCCTCTTAACAACCAAAAAATGAAATCCCATTATGAAGTGCTATTTTTATAATATGTTCCTAATTTTGAACGAGGTACTGCAGTGTCAAGCAATCCAATGCCCAGCACCATCCCATCTTCTGCTGCCTCCCTACAGCACGTACGAAAACCCAATGGCCCGTTTTCACAGCACAAGACAGGGCAGGAGGAGAGTTTGAAGAGGGCGAGTGGATGGAAGATGGTCTGCAAAGCAGGAGAGTGGTTTTCGACTGTGGGAGCCACCATTTGTCCTTCTGGTCTGCTACAGGACTGCTTCTGCCATGGTGGGAGGCCAAAGTGGGTACCTTTGGGTGCCAAGTCATCTCCTATCAGTGTAAGCGACAGCTTGGACAAGCACAGAGCTTTACACACCCAAACCAGCCTTTAAAACCAGCCCAAAGCCTACTCTTAGTTTTAAGCAGCTGTTGTAAAATACCTCTCAGTGTAAGGACTTGATGGAAGTCTACCTGAAAGCAATCTCCCAGACATAGGGTGCCCGCCTAAAGGTATCGTTTGCTGTCTCAGAGGGAGGGATGAACTCCTGTATTTTGGATAAAAAGCAACTGTGGAATCTCACGGTTGGGACCTCACAACTGGTTTAAGCCCTACTGGTGGTGGAGGTACCTTCCTCAACACCCACTCCTAGGGTCTCTTGGAGGAAGCAGCAAGAACAGCTGATGGGCTCATACCCTATGGAAAGGAGAAAGCTGCCCTCATTCTTTCCTCCTTCTTAAAGGCCTCTGATCTTCTCTTTTTAAAATCTTTTAATGAACTAACACAGGAAATCCACAAGTGCCAAGAGAAGAAGTGAAGAAACAAAAGAGCCACCAAAGAAAGGGATCTTCAGAAAAACACTAGACAAATCTCCAAGGTTTGCTATTTTAAAGAAGATTAACCTTTTTTTAATCTTGTTCAATTTGATTTTATTGGAAAGAACAAATGATCCAGACCTCCTCGGTGACCCAGGAGGGAAAGCAACCCAGCTCCTCTTGAATAGACCTCATTGTTTCCCTCCTCATGGGCGTGCTGCTTACCTTGGCTGGCCTGCAGCATGGGGATGGACACCCAGTGACACCCTGCCCACACTTTAGCCAGGCACCAGCAAGAAAAAAACCTCATCCTTCTTCTGGCCTACACTAGATTTTGTGTATGGAGGTGGTTTTTGGTGCAGAGGAGCAGGATCAGGGTCGAGAATCCCAAATCACAGAATCACAGAATGCTATGGGGTTGGAAGGGACCTCTGGAGATGATCTCCTCCAACCCCCTCCCCCACCCACAGCAGGTCCCACAGGAACGTGTCCAGGTGGGTTTGGAATGTCTCCAGAGAAGGAGACTCCACCACCTCTCTGGGCAGCCTCTGCCAGGGCTCTGCCACCCTCACACCAAACAAGTTCCTCCTCATGGTGAGATGGAACTTCCCATGTTCCAGTTTGTGCCCATTTCCTCCTGTCCTACTTGTCCTGTGAGCACATGCTCACAACCATAACAAAGGAAGCAGGAAATACATTTTTTATATTAAACAGTACTTTGCTGGAGTGTTTATACTTCATTACTAAAAAAATACATCCACTGCTGATACCACAACCATGTTCAGTGTCTATAAGCCGAAGAGATGAGGGGCCTCCTTTTCATGGGGCAAGAAAAGTGAATATATTCTTCCAGCAATTAAGAAATTGCTACGTCTGCTCAGTTAGGTGCAGGAGACAGACCCAAAACTGAGATGGTGTCAATGATTAGCCTCCCCCTGAGGAAGATGTGAGCACAGTATTGAATTTATCTGCCCTGATCCATATGGCAAAAAAGTGATGTTCTGGGTTGTTTTTTTGACCCCAGTGCCATAAACCATCACCCAGCACTCATCACTGAGCACAACAAATCCCATCCCCTGCTACTCTGACTTTCTCCTCCAGGTCAGGCTCAGGACAGTCTAAAATCACATGTCAGTTGTCTCATGTCCACAGTGACCACATGAATTGAAACATCCTCCTCTTTTTCTAGTGAAAGCTCCATTCACATTTCCAACAGCTCTCCTTTATATCTCAATAGGTACCTAAATAATGACCCAGCACTACCCATGTTTTGAGGGAGTCTTTCCTCTCACGGGTTAGACCACTTCAAACATGTCTCATTAGCAGGAAGGGAGAGTCTCCTTTTACAGGAATTTAATATTTTTCAATAGAACTGACCGTGCAGGGAAAGGAAAAACCCTACAGGCATGAAAACCTGCATAGCGTCGGTCTGGAAAGTTTATTTTAAAAACATTACTCCATCCTAGGCTGTTATATGTCAGCGGATATAAAGCTCTTCTTTAAATAACATCCAACTGTGGCTATGCCCTTGGTATGTCCCAAATCTCTTCGGCTTATTGCTAGTATTTTCCAGCATGGTACGGCCAACGCAGCTGTCATACTTGGGCCATCTCTGGCCATGGCCACCACAGGAGGGGTCCTGGCATCATCCTGGTGCCCCAAAACCTGCTTCCAACAACCTGCCCCACAAACTCTCCCCACTGAGAGCTCAAGCACCCAAAACCAGGCATTTTCTGCAGATCCACGGTGGACCCACTCCTGCCACCTTCGCTTTCCTTTCCATTATAGTGCAGCAGATTCATTAAGTCTCCCCTTATAGCCTATGGCAGGAGGAAAGGTGACCATAATCACAAAGCAACCTTAGCTCATAAACAGCAGCAGATGATAGGGAATAGGCCCGTGTCTTTGAGGGAGGAAGGTGGTAGGAGGAAAAACAGATGTTGAGAGTCTTTTGGTGCTAGAGGAGAGGTCTGAGTTAGCTGGACTTGAGTCTGGGACTGCTCTCCCTAGAGGACTAGGGTCTGTGAAGTGAACGGCCACTTGGAAGCACCAGCACTACCAAAACCCAGGGTTTTTTCACACCAGCTGTGAGGCAGCGAGCCATCAGACCCTTCTGCTGGCCCTGGTCCTCTTCCTGAACACCTTGCTGAAAATAACACCAGAAAGAACATCTGCCAGGCCTCCTCACCGGGAAGCACCCTACTCTTCCTCAGGGTTCCTGAGCAACGGACTCGGAGACTTGTTTTAAAGGAATGGACAGTTTTGGTAGTATGTAAAACCGTATTTGCTGGGCATAGTGGAGAGCATGAGTTTACCCTATGCCAGCAAAGATCAGGAATGACAGACATTGCAGTTTCTGACTGTGTTTAACTTAATGATTTCTTATCTCTTGTTGAAAAGCAGAAGATGTGTTAAGTGGACAAGCAGATAACTATGTTTGTGGATAGATGCAGACCCTCTTTCCTAGGCAATACTTAGAAGTTTCCTTTGCCATCCTCCAATGTTTGCAGCTGGAGACTGAAGGTCTTGCAAGGAAAGAGCAAAATATTATGACAATTTTAAGAAAATTTATGGGTTCATGTTGATAGGAAAAGAGGCTTTAAACAAAAATTCTGCCTCTCAAAGGAGGGCTGCTCTAATTTCTTCTGGCTCTAGTCACACAGTTTAGTGGTGGTTTTGGCAATGTTAGGCTGATGGTTGGACTTGATGATCTTAAAGGTCCATTCCAACCTAGATGATTCTAAGAGCAGGGGGTAGGATGCAATGGCTCCAAGTCCTTTCCTTCCCCTGGAAGAGAAGGGGTAGCTGGCTGGTTTTGTGAAATCTGACTATTCCTGGCATGGGACCTGTTTGCAAAGGAAAAGGGAGGAGCAATCCCAAAGCTTCTCATGTGGGATCGCTTCAGGCCGCACGACAGTGAAGCCAACCAAAATTAGGAAGTGCTTACTGAAGGAGACATCGCGAGTTGGCCCCGCACGGGGCTCGTCCTTTAGGAGGAAGGCAAATGCTGTTTGTCCAACGCTCAAGATTTTCAACTGAATCAGTGGTTATCCTGGCAAAAAACTCTACAGTAGTCAACAAAATCAATATTGTTGTTAAACACCAGCAATGACGTTTCTGAGGTGGCATCTATGTTCAACACCGCCACGGGCCCTCCTCTATCTCTAGCACAGAAAAAGAACTGGGCAGCTCTTTGTCCTCCTTCAAGACATGACATGCACCCACCTTGAGCTTGTGCTCCTTCCTGTTGACGATGACGGCTGTGATTTGCTGGTCCATGAAGATGAGGATAGTCACCAGCAGTGCAGGGATGGCCGCTGCCAGGTACACCCACCACGGGTTCCCTCCAAAAGGTGGGATAAACCAACCCCTCTCGGGACTGGTTGGCTTTTAAGGGCAAGGAAAGGAAAACTTGCATTACAATGACAATATAGGAGTGATGACATCACAAACACACTTGTACTTCCAGCAACAGGGCTATGGGGGGACACTTAAGGTTAGGGACCATTTCACCCTTCCCGTTCACAGGTACAAAAGGTTCAAAGCATGGAGGCAGGATTTAGGAGATAAGTCAACCAACCCAAATAATGCTAATAAAAGTAAGATAGCTGACTACTCTCCTGTTTTGCAGGAAAGTCAGTTTATACAGGGCAGATGGGTGGAAAAGGGAACCTCTTCCAAAGACCACCAAACAAAGCCGACAATGACGTACCTTGAATTCACTTGGCACAATTAGTTTTGGTGTGTCCACACCTACCAGGGCATCTATTCCACAGAAAATCAAAATGGACAAGATAATGGCAAAGTCACTGATGAGCTTCCGGGCCTGAAAGGGGAGTTGATATCAAAACAGTAGTTAGTGCCATGAAAGACCATTTCACCCAGGCTTCAGCTCCTACGTGATACCCCAGGCTTGCGTTTGGTGGCAATACAGGCTCATCCTTTCTTCTTTCTTTGTGGAAACAAAAGTGCACATTGTCACGCCCGACACCACTTGCCTAAATGTGCCTAAATATACTTTACTGCCTTGTCTGAAAGCCAGACAATTAAGCCCAAATGGAAGTATGAAAACAAGGCTAAGGAAAGAGAAAACTGCTATTCTAAGGAACTCCCACATGAATTCTTCAAGGCAGTCTCACTGCTGTTGTGTTCGACAGCAGCCACCAACCACTGGCATGGAGACCTAGCTCTTCTGCCTGAAGAGACTTTTCAGGTTCAGCTTCTAATAGTAACAGATACCAAACATTTACAAAAAAACCTAAAAGTAACTTTTTAAGACATATAAAATAATATAATATACTGTTTCCTTCTGCTTGCCTTCTGATCTCTGATTCTTTAGGGCCCACATATTCATGTTTTTCTACACAAGGCCAGAGATGGATTTTTTGGCACAATCGAGCTTCTCGTGTTATCACAGGATTCCCAAGGTATGAGGCTTTAACAAAAAATACCATGTTATCCCCAGACTCCATTCTTTTAATATGACTGACACTGCAACGCAGATTAGTAAAAGGGAAGAAATGGTATTTTACACCAGACAACACAAAAAAGTTATTCCCTTAAGAAGATGGGAAGAAAGTTCCCTTTAGAAGACAAGAAGACCCAAAGTTCCACAACAGATGAGCCATTTTGTAAGACTGGTGGAGATTACACTGTTTTCTGTTCAAATAATAAATCAATCTTAACAGACAGGGAAAGAAATGAGGGTTTTCAGTGAAATCCTCAACACACCCTAAGAGTGCAACTCTCCTGAAGTCACTGGAACAGAACAACTTAAAGCTGCCACTGGTCAGACCCCAAAATTTAACTGGGCAGGACCCACTGTGCTTCTCTGTAACTGTGGGATCTTTTCAAAGCTGTTGTTCCTTCCAGGCTTCCCGGGTTCACATGGTTACCAATAAATTGAGCCGCATTCCAGCCCGGATGGAATTTGTTTCTTTTTTATTAAAAATAAGAGAGGTTAAACTGTAACACAGCAAAACAGTAAACATCCATGCAGGATAAATCCCCCTGTGTCAGGATGCCAAAAACAGGGGGTGGGGGGACAGGTTTCAGAGAGAAACAGGGCTTTGGTACATATGGAAACCTCCTGCTCGCACACGTGTGGTGGCAACTTTAGTTGTGGAGACAAAACACGCAGATTCCCCTGGGAGGTGTGTGTAAATTGGCTGTAAGTCTGAGCAAAATCGGGTTTAAATCCACGCAGAGGTTTTTCAGCTCATCCTTTATTTGGTGTCTGATCCTCAGAGAAGAAAGGGAATTTCTGCTTTAGGTCCCTACAGTAACAGGGACCTACAGGCACGGGCTGTAGTCGAGTTCAACATTTTGGGACTGATTTCCGAGTATTTCAAAGTGGTAACACCAAACAAGCATCTCTGCTCTCCCGTTCTACACAGACATCTTTTTTACCCACTTTTACTCAGTGGCAAAGCGAAGGACTTCTTTTATCTTCCCCAAATGCTTCCTCTGGCTATAAGCTGTAAGGAGACTTTTGACATAATGATTAATAGCCCCTTTTGGTCATTGGAGCTCTGTAGGATGTCCCCGCATCCTACCCCAGAGTCACTACATCCCATTAAGCTGTGGATCTGATGCTGAGGATGCCCAGCTGATGCTATATATATATATTTATATTTATGCCTGAAGGACCCCTCTTCCAATTTCTTAAGGCTGATAAACTACATCAATTGCATATCTCAGCTTGGAAGTGTTGTTGTCAGCACCTTTAAAATCACTGCCAAATTCTCATGACGGGCTCATTTTGGCTCTTCTGCTGCTTTACCCCTGCCCTCCAGAAACACCGAGAAGCCACCCCAAGACACACCTTAATTAACCACATTTTTATCTCGACCAAATCAAGCTGCCTTCCCTGTGAAGTGCTTCTCCCTCTGCAGGGGAGGGCTGATCTTTGTGCGGTGGGAGAGGAAAGAAACAGGCTGCGAGGGTGAAAGGAAACACTCACCGTGGTTGGAAAATAGCGACTGGTCTTGAATTTCTTCAGGGCCATGGAGCAGGTGTAAGTGCCAAAGAAGAGGATGAAAGACATGAGGGTGATGTCAGGGACGTAGCCGCAGTTGTTGCCCACAAGTTGTCCCCCGTATTTCAAGCACTCCTTTGTTGTCAGAGAGGACCAGTCAATGGTGGTGTTGTACTGCAGGAAGAAGCAGAGAACATTGCCATCACAGAATCTTCTAGGTTGGAAGGGACCTTAAAGATCATCTTGTCCAACCGTCAACCTAACTGACAAAAATAGCACAGAATCACAGAATCTTCTAGGTTGGAAGGGACCTTAAAGATCATCTTGTCCAACCGTCAACCTAACTGACAAAAATAGACACCCACACAACAAACAAGGAGCATCACCATCACTAAACCATACCTCCCAGCACTACATCAACCTGTCTTTTGAACACCTCCAGGGATGGGGCCTCAACCACCTCCCTGGGCAGCCCATTCCAATGGCTGAGAACCCTTTCAGTGAAAAAATTTTTCCTAATATCCAGCCTGAACCTCCCCTGGCGTAACTTGAGGCCATTTCCTCTTGTCCTGTCGCCTGTGACTTGAGAAAAGAGACCGACCCCCATCTCTCTACCCCCTCCTTTCAGGGAGTTGGAGAGAGCAAGAAGGTCTCCCCTCAGCCTCCTCTTCTCCAGGCTGAATAACCCCAGTTCCCTCAGCCTCTCCTCATGAGACTTGTGCTCCAGACCCCTCACCAGCTTTGTCGCCCTTCTCTGGACGCTGCACTCATGCCAACGCTGCTGGTGCTAGGACAGGAACGAGGATGGGGCACCAGGGAAAACACTGGGAGGAAAAGGGAGGGACAGAGCAGAGGCTACAAATCCTTGTGCGTGGGTAGAATGGGCTTTAACCTGGACAGAGGATGATATTCCCTATTCTTGGCCTTCCTCTTCTCCCAAGATTGACCATCAAATGCTAAACCCACAAAACCCAAGAAGAATCGTTCTTAACAGAACAGAACCATCAATGGGCACTCCTCTTCCCAGAGCCAGGTTGTATTGGAGCTGGGGGCTGCCCAGCACTTCCCCAGGAGTTATTTTCTGCTGAAGAAGGAGACCTTCCTCTCCAGCCCTTCCAGAGGCAGCCAACTCAGATGCTCAGGGACCACAGCCAGCCAATGGAGGTGGCCAAGTAGCAGTAACGGGGACATGAGGTGCAGCCTGGCCATCAGGAGACCTCACTGCTATTTCTTCACCCTGTGACCAACCCCCTTGGGCACCTTGGGCAACGCTCTTGGACTTCAGGTTGGTGTCTCAGGCTCCTAGTGCCTGCAAACAGTGCACAGCTCAGAAACCATTCCTTTCCTGTTGGGCCACTTGATGCCACACAAGAGTGGCCACCACTTGAAAAGAAGCACAGGCAGGTAGGATCTGCATTCTGCAGCAGAATATTGTTACTCTCAACACAACAACTCAACCCTGCATCAAACACAAACGTTTCTGACCCTGTCAAGCTCCATTTCTTTCTCTTCATCCTCGAAAGCTCAACACCGGAGTGAGGTGTGGAAAAGCCAGAGTTAGCAACAAGGCCAGGTTGGAGGGGACTTGGAGGAACCTGGGCTGGTGGGAGGTGGCCCTGCCCAGGGCAGGGGGTGGCACTGGATGGGCTTTAAGGTCCTTTCCAACTCAAACCATTCTATGATTCTATGAAAATCAAAGAATGGGCTGGAAATGGGACCTTCCAAAGGGCAAAGTGGCCACAACACTTCTACTATTACAGCCCTTGGACACAAGGATCCCCTGGGAGAACCTTCTGCATCCTGCCAACACACAGAGATCAAACTGCGAGAAAGTGGCCATGATTAGCAAGTAATTGATATTACCAAACTGAACTACTGAAGAGAAAGATCTAGGGGTCCTGGTGGACAGTAAAATGACAATGAGTAAACAGTGTGCTCTTGCGGCCAGGAAGGCCAATGGTATCTTGGGTTGTATAGGGAAGAGTGTAGCCAGCAGGTCAAGGGAAGTCATTCTCCCCCTCTACTCTGCACTGGTGAGGCCACAACTGGAGTACTGTGTCCAGTTCTGGGCTCCCCAGTTCAAGAGGGACAGGGAACTACTGGAAAGAGTCCAGCGTAGGGCTACAAAGATGATTCAAGGATTGGAGCATCTCCCTTATGAGGAGAGACTGAGAGAGCTGGGACTCTTTAGTCTGGAGAAGAGAAGGCTGAGGGGAGACCTTCTCAATGCCGACAAGTATCTCAAGGGAGGGTTGAAGGAGGAGGGAGCCAGACTCTTTTCAGCGGTTCCCACCGAGAGGACGAGGGGCAACGGGCACAAGTTGGAACATAAGAGGTTCCACTCAAATATGAGGAGAAACTTCTTCACGGTGAGGGTGGCAGAGCCCTGGAACAGGCTGCCCAGGGAGGGTGTGGAGTCCCCTTCTTTGGAGATTTTCAGAACCCGCCTGGATGCAGTCCTGAGCAACATGCTCTAGCTCTGGGCAATCCTGCTTCAGCAGGGGAGTTGGACTAGATGATCTCTATGGTCCCTTCCAACTCTAGAAATTCAGTGAAAATTCAGTGAAATTCAGTATTCCATACACAGGACTAGGAGAAATCCTTGGAGGATCAAGTGGAGGTGCCAAAAGGGGCAGTGTCACGTTTTTTACGGTGTCTGTGGGAGGGTTTTCCTCCGTGGGATGAACCCCTGATCCTCTGGCAGAGCCCAGCAGAAAGGCAGGGCACGTACAGCCCTTCCCGAGGGCAGATAATCCCCCTCCTCCCAAAGGGCACTCACCGGCTCAGCAGAGGAGTAGAAGAGCTCATCGGCCGTCGTCCCGTTAAATAACGAGCTATTAACTGCAAGAGAGGACAGAAAAAGCAGTACCGTGAGCAGGGGGCAAGGAAGGAAAAGGAAATTTCAACTATTAAATCATTTCTTAGCTCCATCAAACTTTACAGCGAGTCAAAAGTACCCTTTCAGACTGACTCAAAAGCATCAACCACTTTAAAAAAAAAAACAAACCAGAAAGAAAAGGCTCAGTGAAACATAATCCAAACCTAACTGGGTTTTTTTTGGAGTCCATTGCAAAAAAAAATGTAGAAAAGCAGACAGACAATAAAATATTTCATGGTTTTGCGATATTTTTCTAATGACTTCTGGGTTAAAATAAATACCCACAGAACACACTTAATTATTATTAATACTAATTTAAAATTAATTATTAATACTATATAATACTTATAATACTATATAATATTAATAATATTAATACTAATTTAAAATTAACGCACAACTCCAAAGATATCCAGAAAAGCAAAATGAATTTCAGAATCCAGCACAAACACATTTTTTGAGCTAAAAAAAAAAAAAAAAAGCTGAAGAGTAATTGGAGTGAGCAGGATGGAGATAATTTCCTTGAAAAACGGGGCAGCGTTCACTGTGACAACGATACGTGTTTTCTTTTTGTTTTCATGGGGCGATAAATAATTTATTTGCAATTTCTTTTAGAAATGCAATCCTTCCTGAAAATAGGCTTGTCAACCATGTCCTCATGTTTTATTCAGGTTTTGCATGTACTCTTATGTCTGATGAGAATATTTAAGTTGTATTAAAGTATCGCACAGCTCACATCTGTTTAGCTGGAGAGACAATAAGTGCATTTGTCTCTTACACTAATGAACTCACACAAGGGTCTAAATAAGTAGTGGGACATCTGTATGTGTAGGACATCTTTGATGAGTAAAATCCACAGCCTGGATTTTCATAGAATCATAGAATGGTTTGGGTGGGAATAGACCTTAAAGCCCATCCAGTGCCACCCCCTGCCCTGGGCAGGGACACCTCCCACCAGCCCAGGTTGCTCCAAGCCCCCTCCAACCTGCCCTTCAACCCCTCCAGGGATGGGGCAGCCACAGCTTCTCTGGGCAACCTGGGCCAGGCTCTCACCACCCTCCCACCAAACAAGTTCTGCCCCACATCTCATCTCAAGAAGCAGAACCAGACAGACATCCTTGCAGAGATCCTACATTCAGTAATTTGAAGGCTGGACAAACTGATGGTTGGACAAATTGATGGTTGGACAAATTGATGGTTGGACTAGATGATCTGAAAGGTCCCTTACAACGTAGGAAATTCTATGTTTCTAACGTAGGCACCCAGCTCCTAGAGATTCGGTCCCTGAAACCTTTTGCACCGAGGCAGGTACCAGCAACCAGAAGCTTTTCCTGTTTGACAGGTATGTCCAGATAACCTGAAGTTTGCTTTGAGCACAGACCAAGTTTCTTACTCACTCCCCATTGTCTGAGGGATCCTAGGAGTGGCCACAGCTTCCCTGATGGTGCCAGCCAGCGCATTTCTCTTTGTATTTGGGGTTTGGTGACCTTTTGTTCCCGGTTGCATTGCCGGATCCATAGTCTGGTGGCTCTACCTGCCTTGCAGCCCACGCTCTGGTGATAAGGCTGAACTGCTGGATACGCTTCCCTTCCGCTCCAGCCAGGGACTGTTTGTGCTTTTCCATTCATACACCTCAGCCAGGAGGTGGAAAACCACCCACATCTGGGTGACGCCCTGAATAAACCCAGCTCCTGCACTTGAGAAAGTGACACGGCGGGTACCAGGAGTCACCCGAGCACCGTGGCAGTGACCATGGCCACCACTTCTGTCCCTGCACCCCCTTCTCAGAGGAAGGCCACTCAGAATTAACAGCCATGGGGGTGCAAGGAGACCAGGGGACAGAGACAGCTCTCCACTGGTAGTGATGATCACATGGAGGAATCCCAGGAATGTTGACTATAAAGATATCCCAGTTGACACGTAGGGTGAAATTCACCCCTCAGCTTCAAAATAAGGCTAAGACAGGATATCTGAAGAAGGATCAATTTCCTATCTGGGCCACAGCACAATAGAAAAAGAAAGAAAATGCAGCCTCCTATCTGCAAATTGGAGAGGAGCTAATTAAACACTCTCTTACCTGGATCTAACGGTTCACAGGCACAAGAGTAATGCGTGATATGGTCCACCTTGAACTCCGAGTTGATGGGGTAATGGTCTGCCAGCTTGATCATCTTCTTGAAAGCGTCGTAAATGAAGATGAAGCTAATAAGGGAGGAGAAACCTTCTTCGGTGAAGCGGGTGAAGTACTTGACCAGGAAGCTGGCATCGGTGGCGACGAGAATGAGACACTGGAAGGCTGACCAAAGGCCGATCCAGAGTCGGAACTCCAGGTAGTCAAAATCGTTGTCTCTGCAGGAAGGGAAAAATATTCGGGTTAGATAAATGCACGCAGGATCGTGACTTCCCATTAGAAGCGGTGACCACAGACTCTCTGGGACCTGTGCTTATTTAGACTCAATGAGAGTGTCCCCTAGAGCCAGGCTCTTCATTTTTTTAGGCTTCCCAAGAGCCAGCCAACTCCATAAATGTCTTCCCAAGAGCCAGCCAACTCCATAAATGTCTGCGGTGCAGTTTAATAGCCAAGGTAACAGAAAACCATGCAGACATGATCAGTCTGTTACACCTCTGCTGATAAATGTTACCAGTGAATTCAAGCTCTTTCTAGGCTTCCCAGTAAAAAACCTCCCTTGGCCAACACGCACAGAGCTGTTAAGGGCCAAACACCCAGCTGTCCAGACCAAGAGCAGCTCAATGCCGGCAGCTTTCCACCAGCTGGAGACATAACCACGGTTTACAAGTCTTCAGAAAAGCAATCTCCTGCCAAGCCTCACACCCAGGAGCCTGCATTTCCACCCCTTGGGCCCTTGCACTTTCTGCAGAAACCAAACCATCAGCAGAAGATCCAGAAGTACAAAGCAGAAGGTGACAAACCCTGGTGCCAGGACATGGCAGGCTGACGGAAACGATGGAGCAAATGCCATTGTTCCTTCCCAAGAAGTTTGTTTGCCCCTTGTTTGCCTCTTGAGGCCATGCCCCGATGGCTCAGAGTCCAAAGGCAAGCTCTTAGGACCAAAGACAAAAAGGCAAAAAGCCAACACCAGAGCAGATAAGTCCCTGCCGGGAAGGGGACTGCCTCCTCTGGGAAAGGAGTGGGAGGTGGTGTGACCGGCAGCTGGTCTTCTCTGGAAGCCAGGAGCCCGGCAGTGTTGAAGGACAGAGGAGGATGGGCAGTTTCTGTGGAAGGTCTCAGAGCAAAGTCTCTAATAGTGTCAGAAAGCTCCGGGAAGGGGATGGGACCCAGGAGTTTATCCCTTCCTTCCCCCAGCTACATCAAATGGTGCAAGAGAAACTGAATGCCTGTGAGCCATGCCTTCAAATAAAAAGCAGCAAAAGCCATCTTCAAGACACTTCCATGTCTTCAAGATACACCATCTTGAAGACACGCCATCTTCAAGGCAAGCCATCTTCAAGGCACGCCATCTTCAAGACACCTTAGGAGTGCAGGCTACACTTGATAGACACCCCCAGCTCTGAACCACAATAGCAGAAAAGCACCTTCAAGTCCCTCTCCATGGCAGGAGGGAGGAGATGGCTGGAATGCCCTGCAGCCCAACCCCTCCAGGACTCCCTGTGGCGAGAGGACAGGCATGGGACAGCACTGGCTCCTCTGGAGAACCACAACTGCCTTGGAGAGGGCTGAGCTCTGAGCACCAGGGGTGGTTTTTGCCCAGTGACAAAGCACTTGGCAGGGTGCTTGCAACCTGAATGCCTTCAGAGCCAGCTATGGGCTGGTCCCACCATTTACTCACGTCCCCACCACAGATGGACTCCCTCATTACTACTCCTTGCGTAGGAATGGGAAAAAAAAAGTCCTTGCATCTCCCACATCCAATTTTGCTGGGGGCAGCACAAGCCTCTACCACCAGCAGAAATCCTGGCCAAGAGCGGGGCTCCAGAGCCATTTTCTCCTGCAGGGTATGAAACTGTGGAGGACAAAAAAGCACCTCAACTGGGGAAAATACAACCTTGTGACTGCAAAGCAGGAGAGAAGGCTGCAGACCAGGCAGGGTGCCAGTTAAAGGCTTGCTGCTGGGCAAAGTCACACTTTTCCATAAGGATCTTGGGTTGGATCTCAGGTAGGGTCAGGGATCTGCACCCCAACCAAGCCTCTGCAAGGCTTTCTCCTTTCCATAGACAAACATCTCAGGGAGGGCTTGCAGCCTTCTCACACTGAGAATCTGACCTGAAAGAGGGGTCAGGAGCAAGGAAGAAACAAAGTGATGATTCAGAAAAAGAGAAGGGAAATAATAATAATCCTAATAAAAGACCCCAGTGACAGGTCTGTGAAATATCCGGAGTCAGCGCCTCAGAGAGCAGGAGCAGCCATCCATCTGACCAGCTGGCAGAAGCCCAGATGGCATCCTGACTGCACACCACTGAAGAACTTCTAAAGGTCTGAAACTACTTTTTAAATTATTATTTTTTTTTAACCCTTCCAAGTGCTGCAGCACTTCTGAGGCTCACAGAGCAAATGGAAAAGCACAGAGTATTTCACACAATAAAACACCCAAAGTTCTTCCACCACGACTAATTTTCTTTCTGGAGGGGAAACTTTCCCAATGGCCCCCTTTTTGTGGCTGGGAGGCAGAAGGGCTGGGGTCCTGCCTTCCTGGGGAACCCAGCATCTTGCTTCTCACTTGGAAACCCACTTCAATTCCACAATGGGCATCGGAGAGATGCTCAGGATAACGAGTTGACCCGGGGTGTCCTGTAGCATCAGCTCACTCTGCCAGCAACGCTCCTGCAGGCACCCAAAGCTGGATGTATGGCAGGGTAGGTAAAGCTTTTTTAGGTATCTCTCCATAAACACACACACAGTCAAATTTGAAAAGAACTGGTAGATGGGAAGGTCTTTCTAATTTTGCTCCCAGCAGGGAACAGGGTGTTGTGAATACGACCAACCGCAAATGCCTTATTGAAAAATCACAGCACTCGGTTCCAATTTCCTTGTGAGAAAAGATTCCCTCGAAAAATCCTGCCCTTCTGCTCCAGCAGGTTGTTAGGACAATGGCTTTTATAACCACCGCCTCCTCCTCGGGTTAAAAATAACCACCTTCTCTCTCCCAAACCCGTGCAAAGTGTTTTTCCATCATGCTTTTTTTCCTGCCTTCCGCGTGCTGCACCTGGGCTCTGACCTGCCCGCCCCATGCAAACAGCCAGAGCATGGCTGCTCCTGATTTTATGCATTTATTCCAGTGAAAGAAAAGAAAAGAAAAAGGAGAAAGGAAGAGAAGAGAGAAGAGAGAAGAGAAGAGAAGAGAAGAGAAGAGAAGAGAAGAGAAGAGAAGAGAAGAGAAGAGAAGAGAAGAGAAGAGAAGAGAAGAGAAGGTGGCCCTCCTGCCCCCAGCTCCGCTGCAGAGCTCTCACCATCAGCAGCCTCCAGTTTCCCTCCCTGGGTTGGTCTAAGTTTTTATCCATTTTTTTCCAGCGCAACGCGGGGCCATTTGGGCTTCAAACCCTGCTTATAAAATAACACCGACACGGGGAAATACACTGTCCTCCTTGGCAGAAGCTCTCTGCACCTCAAAAGCCTTCTCCAACACGCGGGGTATTCACAGGAAAGACAGGATTCCGTGCCCTCCATTATTTTCCAGCCACCACCCGCAGAGATTAAACATAATGAGGAAGGAGAGACAATTAAACAGCCAAACATATACCATGTCTCCTGCCTCACTGCAACCTGCAGCCCTGCCCAGCTTAATAATTCAATAGACCTTTTCTAAAAATAACCGCCAAGGGCCAAAGCGCCGTTACGCATCACAGGCAACTGCTTTGGAAAGGAAGCCCAGTGAAGCCTTAACTCCAAAAGCCCTTGGTTTTCTGTGCCCAAACACTAGCCCTTCACAACTTGCGAGGGCTCCCCGATGGGGAAGGGAGGGCTGCGAGTGATTTGGGGCATTTTCTGTATAACCACCACCATCTCCTTGCAAAACACCATCCAAAATATTAATAATCCGACATGTAAAACCACTGATTCCTGTAGGGATTCTCATTATCCCTCATTCTCATTGAGTAGGGAAGTCATTCTGCCTCTGTACTGGGCACTGGTGAGGCCTCACCTCGAGTACTGTGTTCAGTTTTGGGC
>NW_015090808.1:322372-455249 GCF_001431845.1 Calidris pugnax | reverse complement strand
GCATCCTGGCCTGTATCAGGAATAGCGTGGCCAGCAGGAGTAGGGAAGTCATCGTGCCTCTGTACTCGGCCCTGGTGAGGCCTCACCTTGAGGGCTGTGTTCAGTTTTGGGCCCCTCACTACAAGAAGGACATTGAGCTGCTGGAGAGTGTCCAGAGGAGAGCCACCAAGCTGGTGAGGGGTCTGGAGAACAAGTCCTATGAGGAGAGGCTGAGGGAACTGGGCATGTTCAGTTTGGAGAAGAGGAGGCTGAGGGGAGATCTCATGGCCCTCTATAACTACCTGAAAGGAGGGTGTAGAGAGGTGGGGGTTGGCCTCTTCTCCCAAGGGAATAAGGACAGGAGCAGAGGAAATGGTCTGAAGTTGGGCCAGGGGAGGTTTAGATTAGATATTGGGAAGAATGACTTTCCTGAGAGGGTGGTCAGGCACTGGAACAACCTGCCCAGGGAGGTGGTGGAGTCACCATCCCTGGAGGGATTTAAGAAACGTGTAGACATGGCTCTTCAGGGCATGCTCTAGTGCCCAAGATTATTGGTTTGTGGTGGGGTGTAGTGTGTGGGGTTGTGGGTGTGGTGTTTAGTTGGCGGGTGCTGTTTTTGGGTTTGTTGGTTGGGGTTTTTTTTGTTTTTTTTTTTTTAACGTGGTTGGACTCGATGATCTCGGAGGTCCCTTCCAACCACTAAGATTCTGTGATTCTAATTTTTCCAGCATTGCAGATGTGGGAATACTAAATGAGAACACCAAACAAAATGGGTTACTTTTAGCACTGGGTGTCAGCCACCATCCCTGCACCAACGTTAACTTGGTGGGGAGGGAGCAGAACCTCGTGATACCAGTTAAAAGGGGAAAAAAAAAAACCCCAAGAGCACGTAAGGCAGCAAAGCTCTGCTGAGGAATTCTGGGGACAAACAGAGATCAAGAGCTGTTCTGTCATAGGTACTTCTGCTTTGGTACATCTAACTTTGGTACTTTTGCAAGTATAGAATCACAGAATGGTTTGGGTTGGAAGTGACCTTAAAGACCAATCTAGTTCCAACCTCCTGCTGTGAGGTTCTAACCCCACCTCCCAGTAGACCAGGTTGCTCAAAGTCCCATCCAGCCTGCCCTAATGGTGATTATTTCAAATGAGTACATATTTAAAGACAAATTTGTGGTAACTTTGAGACCTGTGGGATTTTGTTAGTGAAATCCCCAAGAGCTGGGTTCCTTTCTTTGCCCCTACGGGAAGCAGCCAGGGAAGCCCACGCTTGGCTGGAGAGGAGGAACACACCGATGGTAACCACTGCAACCTTCTCATGGAGGACAGACCTGGCCAAGGACTTCCAAGAGGACACACGTGCCCCCACAGCGGGCAACCAACGCTCTGGGACATGCGTGCCTTGGAAAATCCCTGATGTGATTGCTCTGCAATCTCAACGAGCAACAAAGAGATGTTTCATTCCAGGCACTAAATCCCCTCCTTCCCCACCACTGGCCATCTCATTCCCCAGCTGGTATTTCATTAGTGCGAGACATTCCTCCCCTCCTCCCCCCTCCACCCCGGTACTTACTTGCTGAAATTAAAGAGAAGCCGCTCAAAGACAAGGACGGGTCCTGTGCTGCTCAAAATGGTGAGAGGCTGACCAGCAAAAAGGCAAAATATCGCACCGGTGACTGCCGTGCCCAGAAAGCTCTCCAACACGCCCTAGGGTAGACACAGGGAGAAGTGAATTCCACCAAATAACCCTTTCTATTAGTGCTGTTGCAAGAAAACGAGCAGTTACATCAGGGACCGGTCGTGTCCTGCACGCCGGTATGTCCAAGACTAAGGGAAGACCATCTTCTGCCCTCTCCTGCTGCACACAACCTTGTGTTCATCCCACAAATTCATAGTTACTCAGGACAACCAACAAACCCCCTTCTTATTTCTGAGGTCCAGAGTTTAATAATGCTATATTGTATTTTATAGAATCATAGAATGGTTTGGGTTGGAAGGGACCTTAAAGATCATCTCATTCCAAGCCCCCTGCCCTGGGCAGGGACACCTCCCACCACACCAGGTTGCTCCAAGCCCCCTCCAACCTGCCCTTCAACCCCTCCAGGGATGGGGCAGCCACAGCTTCTCTGGCCAACCTGGGCCAGGCTCTCACCACCCTCACACCAAACAAGGTCTTCCTCATTATCTCATCGAAATCTCCCCTCTTTCAGGGTCAAACCCTTCCCCCTCCTCCTAGGGCTCCCCTCCCTCATCCAGAGTCCCTCCCCAGCTTTCCTGGAGCCCCTTGAGGGACTGGAAGGGGCTCTAAGGTCTCCCTGGAGCCTTCTCTTCTCCAGGCTGAACCCCCTAACTCTCTCAGCCTGTCCTCCCAGCAGAGGGGCTCCAGCCCTCCCAGCATCTCCATGAACTTAATTTTCTATTTGGCGAGGGGAGGGGAGTGTTTTCAAAGACCACTGAGAGGATTTGAGAACTCCTTGAGCATCCCCCACATTGTTGATGGTAACAGTCCTGGTTTGCAGGGCAGAGGATGGCCAGAGGACAGCGCTGACATCCTCCAGGACCACAGAGAGTGGTTTTTTTCCTTTCTCCAATTGAGCAGACACTCCTTTGAGATAAACAAGATGCCTCTCAAGTAACTGTTTTAGTAAGTGAGACACAAACCAAACAAGGCTACTTCATCCAGCAGTCGTGTGGAGACCAAAGTTCATCAGATGTCACCAGCAAGTAATAAATTCCATATTTAACAGGCTCTAAAATTCCCTTTGCCATGTGAGGCCAAAGAGCTTTGCTGGAGAAGGATAAAAGAGCATGCTTGATGCGTTCTTGGATTTTCATCTCCAACTATAGCTGGACAGTATCTACTTTTAAAATGCAAAATGTGGACGAAATATAAATGGCGATAAAATGCGATTATTGACTGAGTGTGCACCCTTCTACAAAAATGGCAGTTTGGCTGGACCTCACCTCCTCTCCTCTTACGGAAACTAATCTGTTTACACTCAACAGCATTTTAAAGGAACAACAAGAGCATCATCTTCTACCGAGCAAGACGTGCAGCCATCAGCATCAACCCTCTCCAGGAATAATGACCCAACAGCCAACCAGGGCCAGGTTTAAGCACAGGCTTTTGCGCTTCGTCGTAGCCACGTCTGAATTGGCAGCCTCATTAACGCTGCACGTGCTGAGCCACCAGCAATTAGTGGCACGTGCAGAGCCTTCCCTCCACCCCTGACAAACGGCAGGGTCGGGGCTGCAGGTTTTCTCACTTATCAGTGGCATTGGCAAGAATTTAAATTAAGTTTTGTGGCTTTCTTCCTTGGAAAGACCTAAGTTACTGTTTACCCCGAGGAAAGTGTATTCATACTGTCGTACGTCCAACCACGAGGTTACTATGTAGAGCAGAACATTACTTTTTTATTATCTATTAAATTACTAGCAGAACTTTCTCTAAAGCAATCATAAACCACTTTTTCTGGCCACAAACATGATCTCAGAATACCAGTGGTCAAGCACTGTTATTGCCTGGGTAATTAGAGCAGCAGCGTGAGAAGCTGCTGTCAAGGGGATAGAAATGACCTCATCTTGGCAGGAGGTGACATCCTTGGTCCTCTCCATTTCTAAGGACCCAAGAAATGCTCAGCCCTGTCCCTTGGAGGCATCAGGGCGAGGGAGATCTGGTTGCTCTGATGCCCTGCAACCTGCGTAGATGGTTAGATCTGGTTGCTCTGATGCCCTGCAACCTGTGTAGATGGATTACACACCAAGGCGTTGGAAGGGACCTTTGGAGACCATCTCATCCAACCCTCTGCCAGAGCAGGTTTGACAGGAACACGGGTTTTGAATATCTCCAGAGAAGGAGACTCCACAACAGGCTTTGAGAGGGGACACAGAGCCTTTGCTGCTGCCTTTTGGGGGTGCGGTGAGGATGAGACAACTGCTGTGGGGGCCAGGAACGGCGTTCGCACAGCTGAGCCCCTTGGCTCCTCCCGCATTACTCACCGAGAGGGCCCTCGCGGCCAGCGCATCTGGAATCTCTTTTCCCTGCATTCTTCCACGTGTCTGTAGCTAAGAATAGTGTCTTTTCTCAGAAATATAAAACTCCGAAGTGAGCTTTTAAAGCGACGTTGGCTGGGGCAGGCAGCGTGGGACGGGAGGTTTTTAGTGCCTGACCCAGCAGTAGTCACATAATTGTTTACAAGAAACAAAAAGTATAAAGTGTGACGTGGTAGACACAAAACTACCATTTTCTACGAGGATAAAATATCTGGACTTCTAGGTGCTGTTGCTCCACCGGCGAGGAACAACCTCCCCTTGCATTTCAGAGTCTAAAGATGCATCACAGCTCATGTTTTTGTGTGTCTTACACAAACCCAACGCTTCCAAACCCTTTCCCACTGTGGGAATACACAAGAGTTTGAGCAACACTGGATGTGAACCTGGATCCTGATCTCACTGAGCAGGGATGCTTCACTTTGGGATGCTTCACTCTGGCTCTGATGACCCAAGGGTAAAGAATGCACAATCTTTCCCAATCTGTAGTCAAAACCCTTCCCAGGCTCCCGCAGCAGCCAAGAGACCCAATGCCTTTTTAAACAAGCATGGGGAATAGTTTGTTGAAGGGAGATGGCAAAAAAAAAAAGCCAGTTGCACCCAGATTCTCTGAACCTCTCATCCAGCAGTGAACCGTTCAGAGAAACTGCTGGTACTTCAATTTTAAATCAGTACATAAATAAAAACCCGTAAATTCAACTGGTGGCTTTATGTGAGAATCAAGTAAATGTTGAAGTGCACAAATTAGAAAATAATAGTCAATGTTCTCCTGCGCCGAGCCTTGGCTATGTTATGGACTGACTGGAGGGATTATGTTTTTTTCTAGCAACTCGGTGACCATTTTCCTGCACTTTGTTCCACTTCTGGGAACTGAAGTTTAAGGGCAAACTGGCTACGGGGAGCAGGGGGCCGGGGGACAGGGTATGTGAGCTCACAGCTCCAAGTATGGCTGAGACACACTTTGGCAAAATGAGTGTCACGTTCACCAGATGAATACCATTTGAAATCAAGGGAAAGCTGCACACTCGGCTCTAACCCCATGGAGAAGGCTCATGGGGGGTTCTTGGAAGAATAACCTTGCCCCAGCACGAGAGATATTAAACCAAACACAGTTGTGCATCAACCCCTGGCAGGTGGCAGACAGAAGAGGGGCTTCCCAGGAGAACAGGGATTACTGAATTTCACCGAATTTCTAGAGTTGGAAGGGACCATAGAGATCATCTAGTCCCACTCCCCTGCTGAAGCAGGATTGCCTAGAGCTAGAGCATGTTACTCAGGAGCATCCAGGCGGGTCTTGAAAATCTCCAAGGAAGGGGACTCCACACCCTCCCTGGGCAGCCTGTTCCAGGGCTCTGCCACCCTCACCGTGAAGAAGTTTCTCCTCATATTTGAGTGGAACCTCTTCTGGTCCAACTTGTGCCCGTTGCCCCTCGTCCTCTCACTGGGAACCACTGAAAAGAGTCTGGCTCCCTCCTCCTTCAACCCTCCCTTGAGATACTTGTAGGCGTTGATTACGGGCTCTTCTCCTAGAGACCCATCTTCTCTTATCACCCATCCAACTTCCTGAAATGCAAGGTCCTTCTTTTTTTAAAAAAAAATACTAATTATTTTTTTTTGTGAACATTAAGAAACTACACTGTTATTTCAGTGGCAAAAAACCCTATTTTACTACTCCATAATAACTGTTCATGGGATACAAAGGTAACAGAAAAGACTTTTGGACACGATAATGTGATTATGTGCACTAAATTTTAACATTTCCCCTTACTCCCCCTACTCTGAAGACTGTGTGTCCTGCAGAGGCAGAGCAGAGAGAAGACTGGTGCTCCCTGGTGGGTCCCTTTCCATTCTCTGCTGCCATTTGCTATGATTTCTTTTTAAGGCTGTGCCTCCCGTGTTTCCTTGCACGACTGCTGAGTTTTGCAGGAGATAAATTGTATTTACACAGGGGAGAGGGAAGTCTGTCACTCCACCAGCAACTGAATCTTACTCTAGCCTGTAATTTATCACGGGGAAGTGCAGAGCTCTGGAGAGGTGCCCCTCTCTTATTTAGCTTTGGTTAAATTAAACCAGTATAAATTAATTACTCAGACATTGTCACTACGAGCTTAATTATTGTTAGGAGACTCAACGTGGCTGCACTGAAATGATCTAAATACAACCTCCTACGTTTTCTTCCTCTTCCAAAAGCCAAAGGAATACTAAATCCCACTGCTAGAGCCTCATTCTGCTTCAGGTTGACGAAGGACCCACGGCAGTGTCAACACAGAACCCCTTTCCTTTAGACTCCATCTAAAACTGAGCCAGGGTTCTCAGCATCTGAGCTTCCTCTATTACAAATTTTGTCTTTTCTAAAGAGCTCGCATTTTTCCCCTCTCCTTATCTCTGAGACAAGTCACGTCTCCTGATTGACTCGCTTTCCTACCAATCCTAGGATTTTCCATTCACTGGAGAGGCAGAAGTCCAGGGCTTGTAAGAGTCACGCAGAGGACAGAGGGCTGTGCTCTGCTGACATGGAAAGCCTGAATCAGACTTAGGGAATTTAACTGGACTGGGACTGTCCAACCAAGACACAAACACAGAGAGCAGATCAGAGGAACTTCTCTATATAGAAGCAGTGTGGACCTTCTCTGGTGCCTGGCCACCTTTCAAACACCACATAAGGTAACTGCTCGTACAATTCTTCAAAGCCAAAGCAGAGAAGCAGGCCAACTTCCAGTGGAAAGGCAGGATACCTCTATTAATTGTACCCAGAACTCAAGCTTTGTTGGTGGCCAAACACCCCTCTGACCACAGACAGCAGAAGGCGAGTGGCACCTTTGCTGCCCTGAGAACCTCCTGCTAACCTGCATGTTGTCCGTAGCATCCCCAAGGAGTCCTCCAAACGTGATAGCGTTGGTCACCGTGGCCAGGTAGATGAAGAGAATTGCTGAAAGGGCTTGGATGTTTAAAGCATCGTAGAAGTCGCTGGCGAAGAAGGGCGCTTTCCTCTTTATGTCCTTGATCAAGCCACCGCAGAACCTGAAACGACGAGCAGGAGAAGACCCGTGGCAAAATGTTTCACAGCCAAAGTCACCAAGATCAGTAATGGGAAACATCGCCAGAAATGAAGGATTATCGGAAAGGGGTGAGATCATTAGATTACACACTAGTCTTATCGGTCCAGGAATACGGCTGAGATAATGCTGTAAAGAAAGATAAAATCTTGAACACGTGATACAGCTGGAAAGAGATGAATTTCAGGAACACAAGCCCGACTTCTGCTGCAACAGACCACTAAAGTTTGCATTTTGGGAAGCTTGTCTGTTGGGTTTTGTTTTTTTTTTTCCCCAACTATATTGGTTGATGTAATAAAATATATTAACTCTAGTCTAAATCCCTGCCTGAATTTCTCCACATGGCAGACACGAGGGTCGGGTGAGCCAAACAATCTGCTAAATGGAAAAATGCTTCAAACTGCTAACCAGAAAAAGAACTAGATGTAAAAAAACCCAAGTAAGTGAAATCATCTTGGAGAACAAGACAGCTCCACTTGCAGAAGGATTCCTTTTTGTACCATCACAGACAAGACCGTATTTAACTCTTATAAACTCCAGGTGGCTCTGACACTTGCTGGCATGAAAAATGTTCTTGTTTTGCCTCTTGTTCCTGTGTACACAACTCACCTCCACCACCAGGACTGCTCAGATGCTCAGAGCAGTGGCAGACAGACCCACACCACTTTCTGACCCAGAATCAGGATGTTATTGACCACCTTGTACACACCGAGGCGTCATTTCAGACTTTTCTCCTAGAATTTAGATATTCTATGAGAACTTAAATCAATACCGAGTGGGAGGAAGAGCACAAGGCCACCACGACACCCTGTGTATTGGCCCTGAAATGCTGAGCATGCTCTTTTATGGCCACCTGAACTGCATTCTCACTCTCACTGACTTTTACATGGCGTAGAAGCAGAGTAATAAAGCAGAGAGTGAGGCCTTGGGCTCTGTTACCTTCAGTATTTCTACCCCATAAAAGCCTTCATCTCTGCAATTCAGCTCCAACAGAAAGTCTGGAAAAGGGAACGTCGCTGCTTTTGGCTAAAGAACTTCCAGCAATGGAAACTGTAGCTGCACCCGCCACGTTTACATCCCTTATGGCTCGTCTAAATTCACAGACTTTGGGCAACCAACACCTACCTGGGCCTTCTTTCATTTCGAGTCCCTCATTTAAGACTCTTTGCAATTTGCTGAGGCTGGATGTCCAGAACCCTTCAGACAGCCTCGAGCTGGGCACTAAAATCCTCAGTACACGTGTTGGGGTCCCAGCTTGACCTACACAAACTACGTTGGGATGGAAAGTGGAACAGGAGCAAGGATTCTTCCAGGGGACATTGCCACCTTGCTGGGATCACACCAGATCCATCACATCGCGTGGGGCGTTACCCACCTGCCGGTTCGTTGCAGCTCTTCACAGTCCCCGTGGCCCCCGCCACCATGTCCTCCATCATGGGGGGTGTCTCCATTCATCTGTAGGTTCTCTCCACCAGAGTACATGTTTTTCCTAGGCAAGAAGGCAAACTAAAGTGAGGGTCTCCACAAAACATAATCCCGACACAGTTCCTCCAAACGAGCCTCACACAGCCTTTCCTGAAGCTGTGTTGCACAAAAGAGACCAGCAGGCTCCAGAGAGGAATGTGGTGTGTTGGAAAGACCAAGCAGAACCCCAAAGAGGCTGGATAACCACTATATTTGTTATTATAGGATTACAACATCATGTTAAAAGGCTCAGAACATCCTCCCTCCAGCTATTTAGAAAGACCTGAAAATATCTCTAGTACTTTCTAAATACAGACAAGATGCAGGTCACGTCGCAGTTGATCGATAAATCTGGTGAACCCAAACCACTGGCTCTTCCCATCACCTTCTTGGGACTGAAGCACACTGTCCTTCACCACGGAGCTAAACCCGCCCATCTCCCACCACTACCTTTTATCAGAAGAAGGAAGAGACTTGGGGGGCTCTATCCTGATGGCTGGATCCCATTCCCCTGGGGGCAGCACAATGACTTCATCCAGAAACTCATCGATGCCGGCGATCAGGTCCTGCCGGTCCTTGGCTTTATAGGCAATGTCGTGGAATACCTGACAGGAAAAGAGAGACTCCATGGAAAAAAGGTCTGCATTTTCTGCTGCCCAGACTCCAGAGGCAGCTACTGAGTTTTCTTCTACAAAACCAACTTATTCATTCTCAAAAACCTCTCAAAAAGTATCAGGACACTTGGCACAAGGGTATTGAACTTCAGGAAAGCCCTTTCCTTTGGTTGCTCATTGAACGATAGAGATTCTTTTCTTGCCAGTATATATTGAATTCTTAGCAAAATATACATTTCTAACCTTTTTAAAATGTTGCTAAAGCAATTATCCATTTCTTTTATCCAAAAAAAAAAGTTTTTGGATAAAAAAAGGAGTTTTGTTTATACTCTGAGAAGCCACTCTTAAAAAGGCACAAAAAAGCATCGATCCTCTTTTCCTGCCTACTTCAGTCTATCAAAAAACAGGTTGGTTTTCAACACTGTACCTTAGAAACAAAGACAATATTTACTCAAAAAGAAGCACAGACTAGTTTTACTGAAAGGCCCAATATTACCGATGAAGAGCGAATGAGAGAAGAGAGGAAAAAGAGCATTAATGTTGAATTTTACAGAAATCTTTTGGACTACATGGAGTGAAGGTGGCTCAGCCCACACGACAGGCTTAATAAGAGCAGGAGGAGGACTTTGGGGCTATGGAATGACAGAAAACAGAAGAGCTGAGACCAGGTGAATGGCAATGGAGGGAACTGTAGGAGAGGAGAGCAGAACAACATAAGGAGAAATGAAGAAACAAACATAACGTAAATCAGCCCGGACGCGCAGAGCCCAAGGGACGCTGGAAGAAAGAAGCCACAAATGAATATTGAAAGCCCAGTCATCTCAAGGAGGTGCACGATTAGCGAGTAATTGCTGGCTGCTCATGGATAATATATGAGCAGTGCCTGAATGATGAAGTGCCCCGGGACACAGAGCGTGTCCTGGGCGTGACGGTTTCTGCGCTAATTACCTGGAGCGTAGCTGCAGGTCACTGTCATCGTGGAACGTGACACACCACAACAAGAGTAACTCAAAGATTAGTTCATCGCCTCTTTGAAAGGGTGATTGCTAGCAGGAAAACGCACACAATGGACAAAACCTTCCTATAGCCATGCTTTTATAAAAACACGAAGCTGGGTGGAATAATTACATAAACAGATGGAACTAGGAGGTGACACTTGGATATTTCAGCTTTACGTGCATCCCACTCACGTGCCCGTTCCAGCTGAACACAATGGAGCAAAGGCCATCGTTATCAGCTAATGAATTGAAACCTGGGAGGACCCATCTCACCCAGGAGATGTCAAGACACCTACCTCATCTGACATCAGAGTGGCGATGGCTCGGCCGATCTCATGGTAGGACTTCGCTTTTCCCTTCGGTCCCAGCAGAATGAAGAGAAATCTGATAAAACAAAGATTGTTCTCCTTTAGGATGGCAAAATGGATTGCTTATCACTTATGCAATATCTAGACAGAAATTCACCTAAAAAAGCTGTTGACCTTGTTAAGAGACCCAGTGGCTACCAGCTAATGTGGGAGCAGAGGTTACACCCTGCAGCCCATCGTGCTTACTCGTACAAGCAAGGTGCTAATCAGTGTTTTTCTCCCCCAAAACCTTAAAAGTACCCTGGAGACCATTATGGCCAAATGCTATCATTGCCCCATGCAGAAGTCGCTACCATCCAGCAACCCAGACTTTGGGATGAGGGGAAGGAAGGACATTCTTCCAATGCCCAGTGCCTGGAAGTGATGGATGAATGATGGATGGGGCTCCAGCGCAGAGTGGTTGGGAATCATAGAATCATTCAGGTTGGAAGAGACCCTTGGGATCATCGAGTCCAACCATCTACCCTACTCTACAAAGTCCTCCCCTACACCATATCCCTCAGTACCGCATCTAAACATCCCTTAAACACATCCAGGGATGGTGACTCCACCCCCTCCCTGGGCAGCCTGTTCCAATGCCCGACCACTCCTTCTGTGAAAAATTCCTTCCTAATGTTCAGTCTAAACCTACCCTGTTGGACATGAATCCATGTCCTGTGCACCACAGAAAGTCCATCCACCTCCACGGTGACTTATCATATGTTACGATAGCCACCATCAGCGAGGGCGACTACATCTACAAGGTATTAGGAGTTAATTTCCTATATGATCTCTTTGGGCAGCAACTCTATTCAAGTCACTGCTAATGAGTTTGAAAAACACCATGATATGAAACCCCTGGAGAGAGAGAAAATGACTGCTCTTTATCCTTCCTGCCCTTGCTTTGGTCAGTGCTGACGTGCTGTGAATCAGGACTTGTCTACGTGGCTATGTTCTAACGAGATTCCTTAATGGAAAAGGCTATACATGGAAAATGGATACTTCTGCCAATAAAATTGTCTAGCAGCTGTGCCAGAATAACG
Organism: Calidris pugnax; assembly: GCF_001431845.1. Lineage (NCBI taxonomy): Eukaryota > Metazoa > Chordata > Aves > Charadriiformes > Scolopacidae > Calidris > Calidris pugnax. The sequence goes on along the minus strand of NW_015090808.1, from coordinate 443,701 downwards.
GGAATGCTGGTGAAAGGTGCCTGGGGTTTTCCAACGTCTCAACTGACACTTGTTAGAAAAGTTTTAAGTACAGCCTCAAGATTGGATCTTCAAAGGTACTAAGATCCTCCTGGCCCAGAATGAAAAATTAAAAAAAAAAAATAATAGCACCACTCAAATAATAATAATAATAGCACCATTCAAATAATGGAGGGGACACTCTTTATCAGGGAATGTAGTGATAGGATGAGGCGTAATGGTTTTAACTTGAAAGAGGGGAGATTTAGATTAGAAATTCTAGAAAGAACTTCTTTGGTGTGAGGGTGGTGAGACACTGGAACAGGTTGCCCAGAGAAGCTGTGGCTGCCCCATCCCTGGAGGGGTTCAAGGGCAGGTTGGAGGGGGCTTGGAGCAACCTGGGCTGGTGGGAGGTGTCCCTGCCCAGGGCAGGGGGTTGGAATATTCTTTAAGGTCTCTTCCAACTGGAACCATTCTGTGATTCTATGATTCTAATTCAGGAAGATCCCAAACCATTCTGTGATTCTCTGATTCTAATTCAGGAAGATCTAAGCCTTATCTTAGACACTCCCAGTTCCTAAATTACGTTTCACATCAACGCTGAACTGGTAAAAGCCTTTACCTCTGGTAGAAATACTGTTACTTTAAAGTTGATTTCATGCTGTAGACAGATGCCAAACTGGCAGCTACTTACTCACACAACATCTACAGCCATGGCTGTAGAAACATGAACTTCCTATAAATCCCCTGTTCAGATTTGGCCCAGAAAAAAGATTTGGTTCATGGCTATAGCATTAAAACACACCTGTCTTCATGCTCCCCTCTTCAGCTTGCCAACGGGCTTGACAAGAACGCCCTGTTCCTTCGTTGGCCTCTGGGATTTCAATGGAGACCATCATGCCAGTCAGACAGTCTTGGTTCATTCTTCAGCTGGGCTCTGACTAGCGACCTTGAGATAAAAGTCTCTCTCTGTCTGTCTCATGCATCAACTCATCCTTGCAATTAGCAACAGAAGAAGTCACATGGCAGGAGATCAACTCCTCCATCTCACCTAATTTAGCAAAAGCTGGGAATTATTGGGGCAATTTTCAGCAAGCTCGAACAGAAACACTAATAGCTGCTCAAAACAACTTTAAAGCTTCCTGAACTGAGCCTTTTTTCCAATTAGAGCCGTACCTTTCAATCAGTAATGGAAAATAAACACACTATAACTTTTGGTGAGCTAACCTTTGGTGAGCTGTCTCCTCTAAAACCTTTCACATTACTTCCAGTGTGAATTTGGGTTAGCTTCAGCTTCCAGTCATAAATTTCAATTGTCTCTCATTGCTAAATTGAAGAAGCCTCAATACTTAAATTCCTTTAAATATCCTCCCCTATCGATCCAGTCACCCACAGCCATCTATCAGTTAGGCTAAGCCATTTTTGAGGCTTTTCTCCTCTCTTTAGTCACTTTGACGGCTCTTCTGTGAACCTTCTCTGATGCATCAGCATCTTCCTCAGGGAGCTCATCCAAGACCCAGCAGTTTTGTCAGTGCAAATACATAGATGAAGTAACCCATGATAACTATACATTTTCTCAGAAGCTGCTGATAAAATATGAAGAGGGCTGAGAGGTGACACCTCACCAGAAGTACCTCTCCCCTTACTAAGTATTATTTTAGTTTCCTAAATCAAAATATCATGAGGTACTAAGTCAAATGATACGTCAAGTAAGAAATATTATGCCCAAACAAGTACTTTCTACTTAAAAAATCTACAGTCCTATAAAAAAAAGGCATCAAGTGTTAGCACAGGATCCATAAATTCATATTAATTGGCATTACTAACAGTAATGGTTCCTAATCAAGCTCTTTGTGAGGCTCTCAAGTGCTCTACCTGAGGTTCACACAGAGGTGAGTAAGCCATACACGCCTAGGTCATGTCCTCTGATCTCCTCCTACCTCCTGGAACTTTCCCTCCATTTCATGAGTTATTACAAAACAACATTAAAGACAAACTGTGCCTCAGCCAACTCTTTTAAAACTCTAGGATGCAAATTATCCAAATGTATTAATTTAAAAAAAAAAAAAAAAAGTTCATAACTTCAGAAGTTGCAGCTCAGCATTCTCCTGATTTTTCCAGGTGAACAAGACGTTTTCCAACCATCTTCTGACATAATTACATCAGCTGGCTCTCCTCCAACGCGTAACAGAGGTACCTGGATGCTCTTGCATTTACTAAAATGTTCCTGAAAACAAGCAGCCCGTGACACTTTCTGAATTCTTTGTCCTGACTGATTGAGCTCAGAACTGCCTTCAAGCATGTAGAACAGGACCTCTGAAAGGGCCAAACATTATAAACACAAAACCATTAATGCATTTTGGAGGTTTGGACAAGATCATGTTTGCATGCATTTAATATTGTTCAGTGATGAATAATTCCACCTAAGAAAGCCCTCCCTTCTAGTTGTGATGTTCTCCTCTCCTCTTCATCTGCTGTGGATCGCCAGCACAGAATCCCTCTCTGCTGCACACAACATGTCCACTTCTGATACCTCACATCGCTAAGGATGCTTCAACGCAGGGAATGGGAGGTTCCACCTTGTATCACTCAGCTCAAAGGCTCTCTGAAGCAGTAATAAAATTTAATGTTTCTCCCAAATGCCCTGGACAACAGCTTCCAGGCGGGGCTGACAGCCCTCACACCCAGGACACCTGGCCTTCAACTCTGTACGACAGCACCAACAAAGCCCTCCAAATCCTTCCAAGCTGATAATGACCCACAAACTCAGTGATTTATTATTCTGTTTTACCTAAAACACTATTCCTCCTCTCATTTTTGCACGCTTCACCCTTCTTAAGGATGACCACTGACTATGTATGATTCACCTTTTAATCATATGGACCATGCCACCAAACCAACCAAGAATAAATTCATTCTCACAGATGAGTAATTCCAATTCAAAATGGACAAATGCCTCATAAACCCAGACAATGCATGTAGAAGATCTAAACGTAGCAACACAGCAACACTGTGCACAAGCCTGCTAACGTGGGGTTATGGAGCAAACAACCTGCTACGAGCAAACACAACCCTCCTGGACCTTGGTGGGAGGTGACACCAAAGACCCCAGGGCAGAACTTCAATCTAGTTTGGCCAAAGAGGCAACGAGGCTTTACGTGTTGTGCTTCTGAGAAATTTGGCCAGAAACCTCCATGAAATCACATGAAGAGCACACTTAGGAGCTGGAGAGTGAATACAACACAGGCTCCAAAGCACTAATATTTTGCCATCCATTTGGGACATCCTGCAAGAAATCTGTAATGTCTGAGACTATCAAGTTCCCATACAGGGCAAGGGTCATGGTGAAAACTGTCCCAGGACCAAGCCTCACCATGGTCTCTTTGCAAGCTGACCACGAAGGAGACAAGGTTGTCCTGTGTCCCATCCCTAGCCTCCAAAATAAATAAATAAATAAATAAATTAAAAAAAAAAAAAAAGAGGAAGAGCAACTAAAACAAGATTCAAGTTGAGCCTGCTCATCCATGTCTGTCTCCCAAATCTGGAGCAAGCCAGAGCAGCAACTCCGTAAGGGTTAAAGGCACCTACACAAAGGAAACTCAGTAAGGTCCTGGGGAAAATGTTATTGGTTATGGGTGGGGGGAAGTGGTCCTTCTGCTGTTGGACACCACGTGAGATGCCTGAAAGGCATCCAGCATTCCCAATAGAGACACATGTTGATGGACTCAAGGGCTGAAAGAACAACATCTCGATGTATTTTTCCAGCAGAATCTATGGCTTGGACCACACTCTGATGAAAAGAGCACAACTGTAGATTGCAGTAAGGAAAGGAGATTGTGTTCAGCTTGTTTTCTATTTCACACAGGGGATCCTTCACGTTTCGGGACAGTGTACCAACACGTTTGGTACCAACAAGCTTCTCACATGGTGTCCAACACATGAACACAGAAGACAAAGGTAGTCCTTTGCTGCTGGAGCTCTGATTTCCCACAGCAAGTCCTGCTGGAAAAGCTGCTAAAGGGACACAGCCCCGCAAACCTTCTCAACGCTTTAATTCATGAGCAAGACAACCGTTTCATCCTCACCTACAAAGAAGAAGAGATGCCTTTGCAGCTAAAAGCTGAAGTGAGGAAGCCAGGGAGGAGACTCCAACTCCTGGTTCTGCCACATGCTTCCTAAGTGACCTCTGGGCAAGTTGCTTCATTTTGTGTGAGACTTGTAGACGCGGGCGATTTCCCAGCACTACACATTAGGCCGTGCAAGTCTGTGCAGCTTATCTCCAAAAAAAATCTCTCCCTTGCTCATTCTTCATCTTTTTTTTTTTTTTTTCTTTCCCCACCAACATTACGTTAACGCAGCAGAACCTGAACACGTAATTGCACGTTTCTTTGATGAAAATAAAAGGCTCCCCATCTATTGCAGTGTCCGGAGGAGAGGCTGCCGTACCCAAGCCATGGTGCAAGCACCAGAGACAGGCTCTTGCCAAAACGAGGAGTTTGTAGAGCTGTGCAATTAAAATCAATGTGAGAAAACCAAAGTCCTTAAATTTTTTTTCACTCCCATCGGTGAACAAAAAAACCCAGACACAGTGAAAGCCTGGGGTCTACCTACACCGATTTCAGGTCCCCCATTTTTATTACGAGGGCCGTATGAAAAGACCCTGCTGAGAAACTTTTCCTGGAAAGTTCATCAGACCTTGCTGCTTTCTTTTAAGTAAAAATTTACTTTTAAGTCGAGGAAATACTTCAAATACTTAGCAAGGAAGCGTGAAGGAAAAAAGATACAGAAAATTTATGCATCCAAGGAAGAGTCATTTCTACACAGGAAATCTTACTTCTCCAAAGCATCCAAAATTCTTCAACTTATAAGAAAAACCCAAGCCAAAGAATGTGTGGAGGAAGGAAAAAAAAAAACCCCAAACCCCAGCAGAAATAAGTAAGACGTATGAAAAGACCCTGCTGAGAAACTTTTCCTGGAAAGTTCATCAGACCTTGCTGCTTTCTTTTAAGTAAAAATTTACTTTTAAGTCGAGGAAATACTTCAAATACTTAGCAAGGAAGCGTGAAGGAAAAAAGATACAGAAAATTTATGCATCCAAGGAAGAGTCATTTCTACACAGGAAATCTTACTTCTCCAAAGCATCCAAAATTCTTCAACTTATAAGAAAAACCCAAGCCAAAGAATGTGTGGAGGAAGGAAAAAAAAAAACCCCAAACCCCAGCAGAAATAAGTAAGACATTGAACTGGAAGCCCACATGTTGAACGCTGTCTGCCTTACGCACACCATAATCCTCCATCTTCCTACAGTACTAGGTCTCTAGAATCTATATTTTCTAGAATTCTAGAGAATTACAGCATCTAGATTTTTCTAGAATCTAGGTATTTCTAGAATCTAGATTTTCTAGAATTCTATAGCATTCCAGAATTTAGATTTTTCTAGAACCTAGATTTTCTAGAATTCTATAGAATCATAGAATAGTTAGAGTTGGAAGGAATCTTAAAGATCATTGAGTTCCAGCTCAATGTTCCAACTTCCCATGGGCAGGGACACCTACCACCCCACCAGACCAGGCTGCTCAAAGCCTGTGATTCTACATTTGGTATATCTGGAGCTACAGAGCATGAGATTTCTACGAAACACAGAAACACGTCCTGGATTGCTGTGCAACAGCATCTCCAGCCATGGACGTCACCATGAGAATAGAAGGCCATGTGAAGGCCACCTCCTCTCCATGTCACAGACTACCGTGGCTACAACCCCATGCCAAAACCTGTGTGTTTAACCCCCCACCTGCCCCATATAAAAACAATCCAGCACTTTTTAAAGAGAGAGATGGATGCAGAGAGGCAGGTCCCGCTGTGGTTGCTCCATAGACCTGGGTCACCACACTCCTCCAGCCACCCACAGCGTGGAAACGGTGGCTCCTGCTTACTTAGAAGCCCCGGGGGGTTTAACTATTTTACCAGAATTTGATAATTTAACGAAATAAGAGGAGAAGTGCCAAGGGAGAGAAGAAGGGGGGGAAGCTGAAGGCTCCAGCTCCAGCATCTTGTAAAGTGCAGGTCCACCACCGGGCCGCCGTGAGAGATGGCCGAGGAGACGCCCGCTCCATCAGAGCTCGTCTGGGCCCTGATGGGATTTCCTTGATTGGATTGAGCAGGATGCAGCCATCGCAAATGGCTCCTCATTACTCAGGAAAGCCAACTAATGAGCCTCCCTGCTTTGATTAGGGCTAGAATTCGGTTTGGAGGAACGGCAGAGGGATAATAGTATTTCCTGGAAAAAGCGCTGGCATGGAAGGACATATTGTCTTGATTAATGCTATTGAATAATGAGGTCGTTCAGCAATCCTCGATTTAACTTCCTGGCTCCCACTACCAAAACAAACAATCCCTAATTTTAGGTCTGCTGAAAAGCATTCGGAGATGTGGTTTTTTTTTTTTTAAAAAAAAAAAGAGTAGGTGGGATTAGGCTTTGAATCTGAAATGCTGAGGAATGAAGAATCATCTTTTATAAAATCGAGGTAGTTTTATCCCCCCCCTACTCCTACCAGAAAACCCGGTGTGTGCAAACTGCTGAGGTTATTGTAAGAAACTCCATGAAATACAAACACGGCTGCGTTACTTGAAGGCAATTAAACAGGAAAACTAGACCACCTTTTTCCTTTGTTTCGCACATGGAAATTAAGGTACAGATTTTAATGACCATATTATAATAACTTCCATTCCACACAATGTCCGTGGTTCTTTCCAGTATCAGTAATGCATCAGCCATGTGTTTTGTCATGGTTCTAAGCCTCTCCTCCCAAAATATTGCTTGATACAGCCCCAAACCCTCCAGGTGTTATTCAAATTACAACCTTCACTCCCTATCGAAAGCCCTTCAAACCCTTCACATAAAATATGTATTTGCACATCAGGGAAAGGTGCAATTTGAACTCCGTAATCAGAAGGGATAATGCAGAGTAAAGCCTTTGGAAAGTGATACCAAAGCAGGGACCAGGGGGGAGCTGAGGAGGGGACACCACAGACCCCCCCACCTCCAGCCTCCCTGGCCCTTCCCCTGGAAACTCTGCTCCACTCGGTGCATTTAATTACCTTTTAATCCTCATCTTTTTTACAGTTCTTGCCCTGGTGGTGTGCTACTACATAACACCCACGTACAGCAGACATTCTGGACCTCTCTGGTGACAATTCTTCCCTGCTACCCTACATGATAAACAACAGGCAAGTGCAGAACTAAGGGTAATATTGCTAAGAATTCCAACAGGACTTTATCTGGAAGACTTATACACTCAGGCTCCAGACAGCCAGGCAGTGAATTCAAATATTTAAGAACGTAAGATATATTCACATTTGCAAGGCTCAGATTAATTTGCGACGTGAGCCACAACAAATAAAATATTTATGTGACATTTTTCTCTGGACCGTTATGCGTTACGAAGCGACACACAGCGAGACCACCCCTGGCAGAAATAAATCCCCCAGTTTACCTTTATTTTTCACCCCAGCAGGGTGAAAATTCACCAAATTTGAGTTTTTAAGAGGAAAAATATTAACTGCTAAAACGTATGGAGGGAACCTGAGGTGTGTACGGTGTGTGTTGGGGGAGAATCACAAGGGGCAGGAAAAAAGCCCCAATAGTGAAATTTCACATCAATAGTGCCCTTTCCTGCCAAGTCATTAAGTTTGTGTGTCTGTGGATTTTACAGCTTATATCTTATAACCAAATTCAGGACCTGAAGATGATTAAGTATTTATGGTGAGTTTTGTTATTTTAAACCATTAATCCTTAACGTTATGCACGTCGTATGATGGGGAAAAAGCAGAGAATGTCTTCTTCTGGCCTGCTGTTTTTATTTTCAAAGGTGGAAATGCAGTTTGCAATTCTTGTCCCCTGCCTGGGGGCTGAATTCTCTTACCTGGTAGGTACAGGGACTTCGGTCAGAGCACCCAGCATGACGGCCTGCTGCAGCCGCACGAAGGCAATGAAAGGACTCTCCAAGAAGTCTACCTCCCCCACCAGCACGTTGGAGGCCTCGGCGTCACGGGGCAGCTTCTTCATGAATTTATTCTTCAGCTGGAAGCAGGAAGGAAAAGAAAATTAAGGCTCGTTAGGCATGCACACGGCAACTTTCAGTAACATTTATCCAGTTTTCACCCTCATTTCCTCCTCGGTCAGAATATATCTTTGGCCATCATCCTCACAGAGTCTACTGACGTAGAAACGCTACGAAGATGAGCCCCAGAAGAACAATGATATTGGTGCTTGGAGCCAAGACAACACTGAGAAGGTTACGCCTCTTGGAGCTGCTCTTTCTGTTTACAGACCCGAGATGGTATCATTTTGGGGGAGAACAAAGTGTGCAGCATTGAGGAGTGGATCTGGGGAGGGTTTCGGGAAGAAGCATCGCAGCACCTGGCTGCCTGGCCATCTGCAGGACAGGGAAAGGGTAGGCACTTTTTACCCACGAGGGTGCAACTCCACGATCTGTGGTCACCACTACAGAAACGACTGGCCTGAGGAAAACTATCCCTGAGGGATGGACGCCAGGAGCTGGGCACCTGCATTTCGCTGTGTACGTGTCTTTTCAAGTTCCAAGGCAACGACTAAGCTTAGTGCAGGCTTTTTGGAGCACGTCTTAGGAGCCTGTGGCTTCTGCCTTAATCCAAGATTTGCTTGAGGTTGTCCAAAGCTGTTGTTCCCATGGCCTGTGCAGGCCAGCACATGAGGAGTCACCGGGCCAAAGCAGCAGGCTTGCTGGGTTTGAAACTACACCAGCAGTGTCAACAACCATCTGGGTGAGAAACTGGCTCGTTCCTGCTTCCCACCATCGCTGCTGAGCCCTCAGCCCTCCCGCAGGCTGCTGCCCTCAGAGACAGAGCAGGGCATGGCTGAAAGGGGACAGAGGAACGTGTACCATCATCAGAGACCTTCTGTCCAGGAGAAACCCCCTTCTCAACCCTTCTACAGACCATGTGCCATCATCAGAGACCTTCTGTCCAGGAGAAACCCCCTTCTCAACCCTTCTACAGAAGACGTGCCATCATCAGAGACCTTCTGTCCAGGAGAAACCCCCTTCTCAACCCTTCACAGAATGATGCTGGGTGGCTACTATTTCCATTACCTCCCAAAGGTCTGAAGGAAGACAAAACCTTGGGGAGAAGTGGATTCTTTTGGATGGGAACACCTCAAGTTTGGGAGCAACACCAGAGAAGCCACCCCAAGGTGCTTCCACCAGCAAGGAAAGCAGCGTGTCCAGGAGAAACCCCCTTCTCAACCCTTCACAGAATGATGCTGGGTGGCTACTATTTCCATTACCTCCCAAAGGTCTGAAGGAAGACAAAACCTTGGGGAGAAGTGGATTCTTTTGGATGGGAACACCTCAAGTTTGGGAGCAACACCAGAGAAGCCACCACAAGGTGGTTCCTCCAGCAAGGAAAGCAACACTGGGGCTTCTGTCACAATATGAGCAGTGCTTCTTGAAACGCAGTTGTGCTGCTGAACAGTGGGGCTCAAAACTGCAGGGAAGTGAGCTAAGATGACCTACAGAGCTGTATTTACTCATTTCCAGCAATCCTTCCCCAGGCATCCAAATGGTACCCGAGGTCCGATTCTGTCCTCGTCACCATTAAACCAGCGTGCAAGTTTGGGAGCAACACCAGAGAAGCCACCACAAGGTGGTTCCTCCAGCAAGGAAAGCAACACTGGGGCTTCTGTCACAATATGAGCAGTGCTTCTTGAAACGCAGTTGTGCTGCTGAACAGTGGGGCTCAAAACTGCAGGGAAGTGAGCTAAGATGACCTACAGAGCTGTATTTACTCATTTCCAGCAATCCTTCCCCAGGCATCCAAATGGTACCCGAGGTCCGATTATGTCCTCGTCACCATTAAACCAGCGTGCCAGAAGAAATCCACTGACAAGCATCATAAAATCACAGAATGGTTCAGGTTGGAAGGGACCTTAAAGATCATCGAATTCCAACCCCCCTGCCTTGGGCAGGGACACCTTCCACCACACCAGGTTGCTCCAAGCCCCCTCCAACCTGCCCTTGAACCCCTCCAGGGACGGGGCAGCCACAGCTTCTCTGGCCAACCTGGGCCAGGCTCTCACCACCCTCACACCAAACAAGTTCTTCCCCACATCTCAGCTCCATCTCCCCTCTTTCAGTGTCCAACCCTTCCCCCTTCTCCTAGGGCTCCCCTCCCTCATCCAGAGTCCCTCCCCAGCTTTCCTGGAGCCCCTTTAACTGGAATGCCCTTTAGACATCCTTTCCATGGGCCAGCTGCCAGGGTTACTCTCATTTATACGTCTTTTCCCAAAGTGTAGCTATAGTTTCATGCTAAAAATAATTCCTTACAGCCTGGAGGTTATTCCTCTCAGCTCTGCACCTCTGTCCTGTAATTGCAGCCCAGCAGGCTCACGGAGCTCTGCAACAGGCATCCTCTAGCTGGAAAAAGAAAAAAAAAAGATTAACTAAGTCCAGCTATGGCATTAATTGCTTCTGATTTGATAATGGGAAAACACTGCAGCAGCCGAGTTTTAAAAATCAGCCTCTCCTGGCTCTTTTCTGCTGTCTCCCTGGCTCTTGAAATCTCTGTAGCCTGGCACAAAATTGCCTTTTTTTTCTGCTAGGTTATTAAATTAACTCAAGCAGCAAAGCTCCTGCAGCCTTGGCCATGCTGGTGGGGGGCACCACTGTCCCCCGCTCTCACCCAGGGATTTCCGAGCATCCTCAGGTCCCAGAAAGGCTTTTTGTTGTTTAACTTCAGCCACGGCAGAATTGATTTGAAATTGAAGGCTTTTGGTAAAAAAAACCCACAACCCTGCCCTTATATCTGTTTCCCTCCCCCGGAGGTCTCTGGAGATGGTGGGGGTTTGTCTGGCGGAGGGTGAATGGGGAGGGAGGATGTACTGCCAGAAACACCAACAGGGGGTGGGGAGGAAAAAAACACTCCACCGGTCTGCAAATCCCTCAGGAGCTTTGCCAGGCAGCTCAAGGAAGCAGAAAAAAAGGGGGGAAAAGTCTCATGAAAAGGCAAAAAGGAATTGATTCAGCGGGAAGAAAACTGCAGGGCAAACCATGCTTTCGGTGGGGATTGCAACCAGAGAAAATATTAAATAAGCATCAAGGGGCGCTGCGGGGGAAGCCTGGAAAAGTGCTACCAGTTTTTCCACAAGCAGTGTTTTGGAGGAAATTAGGAATAAAATATAAGGGGAAGGTATCAAATCCCCAAGAAACACTCGGTTGGTTGTGGGCTTTGCTGAACAAGCACGGTGTTGGCCCCGACAGAGGTCCCTTCTCAACCAGCAGCATCTCGAGTCAAAACAGCGACGCTGATTTTGAAGAGCTATCGTTACAGTGGGTTGTTTGCTTTTTTTTTTCTCCAAATGTATTTTACAGCACCGCTCGCCGCTTCCTTAAATCATTTATCAGCCGGGTGACGGGGAGGGCGCAGTCAGCCCTGACAATCCATTTCCAACCATTCCCCCAGAAAAAGCTTCGGGAAGATTGGAGTCCTCAGCAGCACGCGAGAGCAGGGAGAGAAGCCTCAGAGCCAGAAAGCACCACATTCACTTTCCCTGCACTCTGCTAAATTGAGCACAGCTCCAGCCCCACCGCTAATGTCACCTTAAAGGCCACAGATCTCCGACGTTCCACTTGCAAAAAGGCACGGCAGCTTGAAAAAAATCACCATTTCCCTAATTGCACCCTAACACTCCCTTATCATCAGCATCACTTAAGGTTTATCGGAAACGAAAGCCGCTCCTCAGTCTGTACGGCTTTTATCACATCACTTCCTTGGGTCCTAAGGGACCAAGTCAGACTGATTTTCAGAAATCACTCAGCACTGAATATTTTGTAAAAGATGGAAAGCCTCTTCCTTTCTTTTGGGAGCACCTAGCCCATCCGAGAGCAGAGCTGCCCGACACCCCGGAGCAAGAGAAGGTGAAAAGGAGCACAGCTCCCAGCTGGGACCCCGGCACGCTCCCCAGAGTAGTCTGCAGGGAAGAGAATACCCAAGGCAAGTGGAAACTCCATTAAATGAGTCATTAGCTGAAGCATCAGAAACACAACGCTAAGCAAAACCCCATGATGCAGCACGAAAACTGCACCTAGAGAAGCCCTTTAGCTGGTGGCTTTACTGTAATGATGCTCCAGCCTTTGCAGAAGAACCTGCAAGGAACGTGTAGGCACCAATCTATGGGAGAATCTTATGTGTCACAGTCGTGTTTGATCACCCCCAGCCTAAGGAAGAGTTACCAAACAACAGCTTCCACCTGTGTGAGCTGGAGTTCAGCCACTACCTCATTTGAAATGGAGTTACAAGCTTAGGAAAGCTTAAAATGGTTTGCTTTTTGGAGACAGAGCTCTGCGCTGTGCCCTGTGGCCACACAGGACACCTCAGTGCTCTGAGCATCGCCATCAGTGCCTTGGACTCATCACCATCGATGCCTTGGACTCTCTCATCACCATCAACACCTTGGACAGACTCATCGTCATCCAAGCCTTGGACTCACTCATCACCATCCACACCTTGGACAGACTCATCACCATCCAAGCCTTGGACGGACTCATCACCATCAACACCTTGGATGGACTCATCACCATCCAAGCCTTGGACTCATCGCTATCAGTGCCTTGGACTCCTCATTGCCATCCACACCTTGGAGTCGGGGTGCTCACCCCATGAGTATCACTTGGATTTAAATGCCAGTTGATGGAGAGAAGAGTCCCGATTAACTGAGAGGGGACACAGCCAGCCCATTCACATGCCATCTTGCACCTATTTTACACAACGCAGAGCTTCTGCAGCCATGCCCAAGTTTGGAAAATCAGCCCTCAGTGAGAGGAGGGCTGGGACAAGAGAAAACCTGTTAGTGAAGTGTGAGGCCACCACTGGCGTGAGCTTTTCTGCTTTATGGGCCACCACTGCTGTCCGCACCTGATAGTGCCTGCAGTTTGCAGCAGGGCAGCCCCACAGCAAAATGAAAAATAAAGAAAAATATTGTGCCCTTACACAGACACAGTAGATAACTAATAACCCCTGTCTCATCCTTCCAGTAACAATATAAATAAAATAAAATCAGAATGAAAGGGCCAACCACCAACTTCACCTAAGGAAGCTACGAACAGACGCTAACGTCACAACCCACCGTCCTCCAGCCACGTAGGATCTGAAGTGCAAGCTCCAGCTCCCCTTCCCTTTAGCAGCACTTAGTTGCCATCATCAGTGGAATTGAGCCACCAAAGCAACTGAGGATGCTATCTGTCCAGCAAATATCAAAAATACAGTTTCCAGGTTCTTGCTTAAAAGCCCAGGAAGGTGGCTTTTGGCTCGGGGAAAGCAAAGCTCCCAGGGCAATCCCATCCAGTGGGGAAAATGTTCCACCTCTCCTCTTCTTTATGCCCTTCATCATTTTACAAATCTCCCTCTTCTTCCCCACACCACACTTTTTCAAGCTGAAGACCCTCAGATTATATTTAACGTCTCCAACAGAGAGTCCATTCCAACCTGCTCTTTTTCACAGAATGCTACGGGGTTGGAAGGGACCTCTGGAGATCGTCTCCTCCAACCCCCTGCCACAGCAGGGGCCCCCACAGCAGGTCCCACAGGAACGTGTCCAGGTGGGTTTGAATGTCTCCAGAGAAGGAGACTCCACCACCTCTCTGGGCAGCCTCTGCCAGGGCTCTGCCACCCTCACACCAAACAAGTTCCTCCATCTCATGTTGAGAGGAACGTCTTAAACCCTCACACCAAACAAGTTCCTCCTCATGTTGAGAGGAACGTCTTACGTTCAAGTTTGTGCCTGTTACCCCTTGTCACTGGGCACCACTGAAAAAAGCCCGGCCCTGTCCTCCTGACACCCACCATTGAAGTATTTATAGGCGCTTTTTCACTCTACCACATGCCATTTCTGAGTTCATCACCCTTGGCAACCTCCAGAATTGCACTATTAGGAACAGCCAGGACTTGATATGGGGCTGAGGAGCCCACCTGAAGGTGAGGGTATGATTTGGCTGCAGGTTCCAGCTCCTGCTTACCTCAGGTCACAGCAAAACTCCAACTACAGGTCCCTCTTCCCCCCCACCTCAAAGCACAGCAAAACCCCATAGAGTGTCACAGAGATTGCCATCGGGAGCCGAACGGCACACGCGGTGCTTTGTGTAACCAAAAGAAGGCTTCACGGTCCCTGATCACAGGGAGAAAGGATCCAGTTCCCCCAACTCCTGGGACATCAAAAGCCATGAGCAGCACGGCGGGGCTTGGGGGAGGGACCTGCCAGCCTGGCCAGTGGCACGGGGATGACCCAGAGCACAACCAAAGTTTTGGGGTTAAAAAAACCCCTCGGTGGGGACAGGGGTGAGAAGAGGTGAGGGCTGCGCACGGTGCTTTGTGTAACCAAAAGAAGGCTTCACGGTCCCTGATCACAGGGAGAAAGGATCCAGTTCCCCCAACTCCTGGGACATCAAAAGCCATGAGCAGCACGGCGGGGCTTGGGGGAGGGACCTGCCAGCCTGGCCAGTGGCACGGGGATGACCCAGAGCACAACCAAAGTTTTGGGGTTAAAAAAACCCCTCGGTGGGGACAGGGGTGAGAAGAGGTGAGGGCTGCGTTATTTAACAGAGGCCATTGAAAAAATTCACAGAATCACAGAATCTTCTAGGTTGGAAGGGACCTTAAAGATCATCTTGTCCAACCGTCAACCTAACTGACAAAAATAGACACCCACACAACAAACAAGGAGCATCATCACTAAACCATACCTCCCAGCACTACATCAACCTGTCTTTTGAACACCTCCAGGGATGGGGCCTCAACCACCTCCCTGGGCAGCCCATTCCAATGGCTGAGAACCCTTTCGGTGAAAAAATTTTTCCTAATATCCAGCCTGAACCTCCCCTGGCGTAACTTGAGGCCATTTCCTCTCGTCCTGTCGCCTGTGACTTGGGAGAAGAGACCGACCCCCATCTCTCTACACCCTCCTTTCAGGGAGTTGGAGAGAGCAATAAGGTCTCCCCTCAGCCTCCTCTTCTCCAGGCTGAATAAACCCAGCTCCCTCAGCCTCTCCTCACCAGACTTGTGCTCCAGACCCCTCACCATCTTTGTTGCCCTTCTCTGGACTCGCTCCAGCACCTCGATGTCTTTTTTGTGGTAGGGAGCCCAAAACTGGACACAGTACTCGAGGTGGGGCCTCACCAGTGCCCAGTCCAGGGCACTCTGTCTTCTGTTCACTCTGTGTGGGGGTATGTGGGCTCACCTCCTGGCAGCACCGTTTGTCACTGTGGGGTTCCCACACCTGAGCACAGACACACAGAGCTTCTGTGCTTTGGGAAAGGTTAATTCCCCAGGAACCCAAGTCTGCATCTGTCTCTTTGCTGCTCTGGGGCTGTTCACGTATAGAATCATAGAATCATTGAGGTTGGAAGAGACCCTTGGGATCATTGAGTCCAACCATCTACCCTACTCTACAAAGTCCTCCCCTACACCATGTCCCTCAGCACTGCATCTAAACGGCCCTTGAATACATCCAGGGATGGTGACTCCACCCCCTCCCTGGGCAGCCTGTTCCAATGCCCGACCACTCTTTCGGTGAAAAATTCTTTCCTAATGTTCAGTCTAAACCTCCCCTGTTGGAGCTTGAAGCCATTCCCTCTCGTTCTGTCACTAATTACCTGTGAGAAGAGACCAGCACCAACCTCTCATCCATGAACGTTGAGACCTTCATCACTCTGTCTTTTGTCAGTGCGTGTAGCCCCACAGCCCAGGAATGCCCTAGAGGTGTGGGGAGAAACGAGGCAAGCTGAGCTGCCTCGAGAAAAAAGGCCAAAACAAAGGAAATTCCAGTTTGCTATACTTCCCAGACACTTTTCCTTCCCTTCAGAAAGGTGGCAGTGGTCTGTACTGGGAGACAGTAACTCTGAGCTCCACGGGATTAAAGTAGGTCACCCAGGCTGACGGACCTAAAAATTCGGCACGGCTGCTCGTGACCCTGGAGATGGAGAGGTTTGTCAAACGGGGAAAGGGGGGAATCCCTCCCCCCATTCACCACCACACTTTGCTCCGGGCACTGGGATCCCACCAGGGCCTTCCCCATCCCTCGCTCCCCCGGGACGGGCAGGAGGGCTCCCCTCAACCAGGCCAGCTTCATCCTGAACTCGGGAGCCAGCTTTGGCACACATCCCCTGTTGATATGGAAACACCGGGTTGAATAAACACTGCGGGCACCACAACAAATAAGAAGGGTTTTTTGTGCCTCTCTCTGACTGACCATATTCATTCAGGGACTTTTTTTTTTTGTCCCCCCCCACACAAGTGGAGATAACGCCAGGGCAGTAAACTCCCCTTATATCAACATATACTCATTTTCTAGATGCTGTTGCATCCGCTCAGTGGTAATAGGTCCCAGACAAAACAGATTTTTCTTTAAAAGTCCCCCTGATTTTACATCCCGAGCATGTCCTCAGCAATTCAGCTGTTCAGAGCTGCCAAGGGCATTTTAACAGGGCACAACCAAAGCATTTCTCACGGGAGGAGGGACTGAAGTGGGAAGAGCAGTGGGAATTTCCCCAGTTTCCCACTGTCCCCTGGCACTACGGCCACAAAGGGGCTGGTACCGGCTGTGCTTGACCCTTCCCAACCATTTCCATCCACAGATAAAGCCAAAAAAATCATTTGAAATGAAAATATTTCATTTCAAGTTATCCAGAGCTAACTTACATTCCTGGCTCCACCACCACAAGTGACAAACTGTTCCCTGGGCACGGCAAAGAGGATTAAAACCTTGTGTGTCCCCCCCAAAAAGGATGTTGAGATGCAGAAGGGATGCACCCCAGGCATGGTGTGGTTGGAGATGTCTTCATGGGACAGGAGAGCAAAACCCCAAACCACGCTGCCAAAGGAGAGCTCGGCCCAAAGAGGGGTTAAGCAATACAAAGTATAAGGAAGGTCACTAATATTTCTAAAGATTAATCATGCGGGGACACTTTTATAAACATTCTCCTGAAGCACCTGTGACTCAAACACCACCACTGAGCAGCGCAGTTTGAAACTGGCTAGAAAGCTGAAAACCACGCAGAAAAATCCTACCTTGATGTGTGCTGAAAATAAGAGAGAATGGAAAAGTGACACCAGAAAAAAACCCAGCAGCCCTGGACAAGAGACCATCCAGCAGAGGAAGGGATGGTGGAGAGCACCGATCAGAAAAGCCTATTTGCATTAAATATATAGAGGATGTAGAACTTGGCTGAGATGCACCTAAGCCAGCAGAAGCACTAGATCTTTTCCAACTCTATCTGGTTGGTCAACCTCCACGTGCATAGATATGTACATCCTCTTACTGTCCCCAGGTTTGCTGGAGAACCTGCTTTTTCTACACCCACCTCTGCTGGGGACCAGATGGGGGTAAACCACAAGGGGGTCTTTTTTTGGCAGCTCATGAAGCCTTCATTAGATCTTTCAGCTTGGTGTTCTCCAAGATGGGGTCAGAGAAAAACTGGAGGAAATGGCTCGACCTTCAAGAGCTGGAGGAATTCTCCTGCCGTGAGAAGTCCTGGTCTTTCAGACAGTGCCACTGATGGATCTGGCAACAGAGAGCTCAGAGCCCTGGAAGCCCAGACGCTGATTTATTAAGTGGGAAACAGAAAAGAAAAATAAATTGCCCAAAAGCGCCGCTGTCCCGGTGAGTCTATCGAGATGCAAATGACCAGCACATTAACTGCAGCCAACACCGCATAAAATAAGACAAATGGAGGCAAATCACTTCCCACTGCTCCCTCAGAGGCGGTGTCCTGCCAACACAAATACAACAAAAGGGAACACACCTCCCCTTCCCTAATTATCCTCATAAACTGCCAAATCGCCAAACAAGCCCAAAGCAAAACCATGACAAAACAGCAAAATTTGGTGGCCTTTACTGCAGTTATTTATCAGCAGAGAGGCTTGAGTTAGGGCCCTGACATCTTCTGCGAGACACTGGGGATGCTGAACTGGTCCCGTTTGCCATCCCAGTATAATCCAGTGCAGTGAATCAAGCTGTCCTGATTCATGGTAGAGAGGGGACAAAGCAAAACCATGACAAAACAGCAAAATTCGGTGGCCTTTACTGCAGTTATTTATCAGCGGAGCGGCTTGAGTCAGGGCCCTGGCATCTTCTGCGAGACACTGGGGATGCTGAACTGGTCCCGTTTGCCGTCCCAGTATAATCCAGTACAGTGAATCAAGCCGTCCTGATTCATAGCAGAGAGAGGCTGGCTCAGGCAAATTACCTGACTTCAATATTCATAAATAATTAATTTCTAATCATGCAGAGCCGCCGGGGTGCTCAGCGCTGCAGGAGAGGCGCAGGAGGAATCCAGCAAAAGCCTTTTGTTTAGCTCCAGGGCCACCTTCCCACACCTTGGAGGTGGAAAGGGAAGATTCCTTTTGGAACACCCCTTTATTTTTTCCGGTTTATTGAGCGTGGCAGTGAAAATGGGAATAAAATGTATTTTTTCCCCTCTTCACTTCCTCCCCCCCAAACCTTCGCCTGTGGTAGACATCAATAAATAGCCTGTGAGGGCTTTTTATCCCATGAGCTCAGCTGGGATCGTTGCTTTGGTGAACATCAGCAGATCCCAACGGTTTGAAATAATGAGATAAGAGTTAATCAAGGCTGAATCATGAAATCACAGAATAGTTTGGGTTGGAAGGGACCTTAAAGACCATCAAGTTCCAACCCCCCTGCCCTGGGCCGCAGGAGGAATCCAGCAAAAGCCTTCTGTTTAGCTCCAGGGCCACCTTCCCACACCTTGGAGGTGGAAAGGGAAGATTCCTTTTGGAACACCCCTTTATTTTTTCCGGTTTATTGAGCGTGGCAGTGAAAATGGGAATAAAACCTATTTTTCCCCCTCTTCACTTCCTCCCCCACAAACCTTCGCCTGCGGTAGACATCAATAAATAGCCTGTGAGGGCTTTTTATCCCATGAGCTCAGCTGGGATTGTTGCTTTGGTGAACATCAACAGATCCCAATGCTTTGAAATAACGAGATAAGAGTAAATCAAGGCTGAATCATCAAATCACAGAATGGTTTGGGTTGGAAGGGACCTTAAAGATCACTGAGTTCCAACCCCCCTGCCCTGGGCAGGGACACCTCCCACCAGACCAGGTTGCTCCAAGCCCCCTCCAACCTGCCCTTGAACCCCTCCAGGGATGGGGCAGCCACAGCACCAGCCTCCCAACCCAGGCAGGGGGGCACTGTGCTTTGTCTGCCGCAGGCACACGGGAGCCCAATCGATGTTATTGATGCAACTTTTGTGATGAGTAATCCACAGTTAAAGATTTTTCCGCAAACTCCACACTTTGGTAATTGGCCCTTCCTCTCGTTTCAGCTTTACGATCATCCGCTTCCCATAAATTAAAGGGGGAAGAGAGTACCACGACGTTTTTAATCTAGCAGGCATCCCAACCTTACGAGTGACCCAGGACTTCATTATTTTCAGATTTCCACATCGGTTTATGACTTCACGCCGCCTTGTCCCGATGGCAGAATTATTTCATCCGGTCTCAAATGTAAGGAAGAGAATTCCACCCTTCCTCCCTCCCGGATGGCTCCCTGCCCTGGCAGCTTGGGAACGGGCAGCACTTTTTCGGCAGGTCCTTTGGAAAAGGCCTGAGCCTCCTCTGCCCTTTCCCGACTCCAGCCTTTTCCAAGAGGGATTCTAAGTTCATTTTCTTCGTGAAAGAGCTTAGTGGTTACCCAGTAAGAAGATTAACTCTGAAAAGTGTATTAAGAAGGCAAAGAGTATGAGAAAAACAAAACAAAGGCAAGATCAAAGCAAATCCCAAGTCGGGATAAAACCAGCCCTTCCCTAAGGGTCAAGGAACCACCTTCACAACGCTCAATGCAGGCAAAGCTGAGTCCTATCTACCGTTTTAATAAGACCATAACTCATTATTACTACTTGTCAGCTTGCCTTGGGACCACTGCAAATATTGTCCCTCATCCTTGGTGCTGTCAATCTTCTAACTCATCTTTGCCATCTGCAAGAAAGCCACCGAGCTGGACGGGACACCTGACCAGGTCCCGCGTCCCTGTAACGATGCAAAGCCCAGCTCCTCGTTATAGTCACTGGAAAACTGAGGATTCTTGTCTTCTCTCACCCCTCTCTGTCCCTGGAGGAGGCCAGTCCAACTGTCACCACTTCTACCATGCCTTTGAACATTGGCATCTTGCCCAATTTCTCCACAGGGCAGGACAAACCACAGGGAGGGCATCCTCTGGAGGATTCTCTGACAGATCTTCAGGAAAAACCTAAGCACGTCCAGCGCTCTCTAGAACACTCCACTGCCATGCCCTCAGCAAGATCTCAAGCAATTTTAGCACCTCTCCACTCTGCTGTGACAGAAGCACCCACCTGACCCAGGTGCTGCCGTGGCACGGATATATAAATGCATAGGATCACAGAATGGTTAGAGTTGGAAGGGACCTTAAAGATCGTTGAGTTCCAGCCCCCTTGTCGTGGTCAGGGACATCTCCCACCAGCCCAGGTTGCTCCAAGCCCCCTCCAACCTGCCCTTCAACCCCTCCAGGGATGGGGCAGCCACAGCTTCTCTGGCCAACCTGGGCCAGGCTCTCACCACCCTCACACCAAACAAGTTCTCCCCGACATCTCAGCTCCATCTCCCGTATCATGTGTCCTAGCTTAAGAGTTGTCTACATCAGCAGGGCTTCTGTAGATAGCCAGGCAGTTGTCCAAGGGACAGGAACCAGCCCACCTGAAAACTGAACCCACTCTGCAATTCCAGCTCTCCCAGGGACTGAAAAAGAAGCTCAGGAGACCAGGCTCAGCATCAGGCACCTCAAAGAAGTGCCTATGTTTGGAGGGATCAGTCTGGGCTTTCGCCTTTGGAGCTGAGGTCCCAGCTGCTTACTGCTCCTTAATTGGCTTATCTAAAAAAAACCACCACAACCCAAGCCACCTGAAAGCAGCCTGGCCCAGGTGACCACACTCAAGCCCTGCTGCCAGTAACAGCTCCAAGAGGAGAGAAAAGTGGCCAAGAGTATTAGATAACAGGCCAACACATGCCACCCTTCTGCACAGAGCCTTCCCCCTCCCAGAGTGTCCTCTTCTGACCTCCTCCAGGCTCATTTCCTTGCCTCTTACCTCAAAGGCTATCCTTGGAAACTAGCAGTTGTTGCAAACGTGGAATTGAATGGAAAAATTCGGTGGCCACTAGTGGTGAGGCAACCCCAGCACGGCAAGAGATTGGATCCACAGAAAATGATCCCAAATAAAGAATTATCAGGGTCGTACAAGGGGAGACACCAGTTTTCAACTTGGACCTTACAACACGAAGGGGAAAGGAGCAGGGAAGCCACAGGTGGTGCTCAGGACCTGCCTGATTTTCCAAAACTACGTGAGGGAACTGGTCCTAAGCGTCTAAGCATCTCAGGATGGAGAAAATTAAGTATCACTGGGGTTGGAGGCTGGTGATTGGGTAAGAAGACATTCCCAGGTAGGATGAAAGTACTGGATGGTATGGCTGCTTCCAGCTGGACGTGTGCACAGGGCAAGAGCTGTCCTAAGGCATGGTCCTGTGTCCCTCTCCACATCCTCATGTGGGTGACAATGACAAAACCCACCCTGCCAACCTAAAAAAGGGAGGGCTTGAGGTCAGACTTAACTACAAAGCACCAGCCACCACTGCTGCTCCATGAAGAGAAAGAGACAGAAACAAAAAGAAACACAAGGGTAAAATCTTCCAAGGAGCACATTTCAGAGTTTGAAGAGAGACCATCCAGAACCTCTACTTGAATTTTACTTATAGCATCATAGAATGGTTTGGGTTGGAAGGGACCTTAAGGATAATCTGGTTCCAAACCCCCTGCCCTGGGCAAGGACACCTCCCACTAGAGCAGGTTGCTCAAGGCCCCATCCAGCCTGGCTTTATGTGTCTTTCTGCTCAGTAAGAACCTACTGAAACACAGATTAAAGGAGTATTGTGGCTATAATATCGCTACGCTGTTAATTGAACCATTCCAATTAGCATTAAGGGTTGCAGAACTGACAATTAAGGCTGCAGGTGGGCAGGAAAGTTATTGAAGGTACACAGAAGCTTGCTCAAAGCTTTTCCTTCTTTTAAACAGGGGCACACAACACTCTCCTTTATCTTTGCAAAAGCAGTTAGTGATAAAAGAGCTTAGGTCCTGGTCCTGCTCCAAGGAACTGATTTCAGCCCGTCGCAGTTCTAATAACCACACCAATAAATCCAGGCTGGAATAACCTCTCTCTCCAGCAAACTCACACCTCTCTATACAGCCTCGTTCACTGTCCCTTCCAGATGGGACACCAAAATAACAGAAGATGGTCACTCCGCTGCCAAAGCAAGGAAATCTGTTCTTTCCAGCTCCCGGTGTTGAAACAGAATCACAGAATCTTCTAGGTTGGAAGGGACCTCAAAGATCATCTTGTCCAACCATCAACCCAACTGACAAAAATAGACACCCGCACAACAAACAAGAAGCATCACCATCACTAAACCATACCTCCCAGCACTACATCAACCTGTCTTTTGAACACCTCCAGGGATGGGGCCTCAACCCCCTCCCTGGGCAGCCCATTCCAATGGCTGAGACCCTTTTTGGTGAAAAAATTTTTCCTAATATCCAGCCTGAACCTCCCCTGGCGTAACTTGAGGCCATTTCCTCTCGTCCTGTCGCCTGTGACTTGGGAGAAGAGACCGACCCCCCCCTCTCTACACCCTCCTTTCAGGGAGTTGGAGAGAGCAATAAGGTCTCCCCAAACAGGAGGGATTATTCCCTTGCCCCCACAAGGGAGTTGGAGAGAGCAATGAGGTCTCCCCAAACAGGAGGGGTTATTCCCTTGCCCCCACGCAGCACGCGGAGTTCCTGCTCGAGGGAGCTCCCAGGCACCACCACCATTTCACAACCTTCACCAAAACAGGAGTTTCAGTCAATCAGTAACAAAAACCAAGATCTGAGGTGATTTCTCAGGCCGGCTCCGCGAGGCGAGCAGGACAAGGGTTCCATTGTGCAGAGTTCATCAGCGGGACAGGGGCTAATTAACTAAGCAGCTCTTGGGAACTAGTTAGTTTGCAAGCAACGGTTTTCCCTACAAACAGACAGGCATTATCTACATTGAAAGCTAAAAGCTTTGGAGCGTACATCTGAACTGGATTTATTAACAGATTTCACTATTAGGACTACCGAAATATCTATTTTTATACCAAATTTACACAAAAAGTCTATTATCTGTATGTGCCCAGGGATGTTTCACGAGGAGGGACAACTCCAACTGAGATCTGAGAAGCCTCCTGCAGCATTCAGACCTGGTTTTCTGCTAGTCTATAAAACCGGAGTTATAATATGATTAAAACCATAAAACATAGCAATCTTTCCAATGAAAAAAAAAAGCGATTTTTACAATCCTACTCTTTCCCCAGTTGCTGCTGCATATATTAAAGGAAAGAGATATTTTGCCAACCCAACCAATATAGATCTACGCTACAACTTTGAATGACACTGAGGTCAATGCAAAACTCTCTTTCCATAGAAGTACATTTATTTATATAAACATATTTATTTTTAAGATCTTTAATTACTCTCAACTCACTTTTCTACACCGATTATGTTGCTGTGCCCCTTTAAGGCAGAGCTGTGCTTACAGAAGATCATCACCAGCCACCATTTGGAGGACTGGAGCCACCCTCAGCTGGCCAGCATTACTGTCTTACCCAAATAATTTTCCAAAGTAGCCCTCATTTGCATTCAGAATAGCCACGGGACTAGAGAAAGCTGAAAGACACGGGGAGGAAAAAAAAAAAAAAGATTCTCCGAAAGAAACAGTCACGCTTTGAGAATAACCCACTTTTTGAACCAAGACAAAGGTTTTTTTGAAATTTGCACAGAGACCTTATTCAGCCACCGGTTTTCTAAGAGTTGAAATAAACTCACTCTTACCCCTCTTCAGCCCTCAGAAAGGAGGAGAACACACACAAAGGCAGCCCATATGATATCCCGCAAACGTTCCCCTAGTCTAAGAAATTGGTCAAATTCGCAGAGACTTGGCACCAAAGGCCAATTTTAACTTAATTACTCATCTCCACTTCGGAGCTGCTCTTTCATGGTTTCCTGTCAGCATGGGTGCTGTTCCAAGCGGATGGAAAGGGCACAGGGTGAGGTAGCATCTTCTGCTCCACCAGCTGCTGCAGTGGGGACATGATCCCCTGGACGCTCCTCATCTACCCCATGGCCCTTGTGGAACTTGCCCCAGGTGCTGCAGGACCTTAGCTCCTCTGCACGTCCTCGCTGTAACCCCTGAAGACCCTCTTCTCAGCAGGAAGAGAATCCAAAATACATCAATATTTGGATATTTTCCCTCCTTTCTCATGGGTATCAGCAAGATGCCATATATGTGGTGTCACCTGCTTCAGGCCTTGCAAGGGTTTAACCTGCTGTTTGCAAGGACTGGTGCTTGCCAACTGGAATCATAGAATCACAGAATCGTCTAGGTTGGAAGGGACCTCAAAGATCATCTAGTCCAACCATCAACCTAACTCTGACAAAAAAATAAGTAAGAAATAGGAAATAAAAATTGCTAAACCATATTCCTGAGGACCATGTCTACCCATCTATTGAACACCTCCAGGGATGGTGAATCCAGGGATGGAGGATCCAGTCACAAGACTCTGAAACACTCTACTTACCTTGTTCGCTCTCTTCTTCTCCTCCAGTTTTATGGAAGAGAGTCTCTTTCCCCCAAGATCCAGCTCCTAACCATAACACATCACCAAGCAGGGGCTGAATCTGGAGCTTACCTGGTCTTTCTCAGGCTTGTCAGAGATGTCATTCAGGCTGGTGGAAGTCAGGTTTCTGTGAGTCATGGCTGGGCTGCCTGTAAGAACAACGTCAACACCAATTAAAGCTCCCGTTTCGATCCGGTCAGAAGAACACAGAGGCTCAGGCTACAGCAACACCCTTCCTTGCAACGAGGGAGGTCGATGTGGGGAATGTAAGGCCCTGACAGGCTGCTTTCTGGGACTTTACGTGGCACATGGGATACAAAGGTGCTAATGCTTCATCATCTCCAACCCACAGCGTTCCACGACTCCTAGGACAGCAAAAGAGTCCAAGGACTCTCCATAATTCCTGCCTGTGGGAGAAAAAGCAAAGCAGCAAGAGGCTGCTGAACCTGATGCTGCTGGGTCATGTTGGACCCAGTCACAGATCCTCAACACGGCTGGGACCCTTGTGGTGACTCAGACCTGCCAACCCCTTGCCTTAGTTCTCCTACGTAGATGGCACCTGTCCCAGGCTCCTCAGCATCCCAGACTTCCGTAGACAGCTCACGCAGCAAGGGAGGTTGGCAGCTCTCGGTCCCTCAAAACAGCCAATAATAAACATCTACCTTTCTTCAAGTCAGATCATTAACTAAACTCATGAACCTTAAGCATTTTATGGATTAAAACAACGTGCACCACTTCAATAGCCCAAAAGTTGCTGGTTCCTGACATCAGCCACCCCCGAGAGATAAAGAACACCCCCGAGAGATGAAGAACACCCCCAGAGACAAAGAGCTGAAGCCGTTCACCTCCAGTTCTTCTTCAAAGACCAACTGCTGGTCTGTCATCCTGGCACGCTGGCAGCCAACCACCACAAAACAGCCAGTAAGGAGCTCCTTGCTCCCTTATGGACTACTTAAGCTTCTTATTCTTGCGTTCTCGGAGACCAGCAGAAAACATGGAAACAGTTCTAAACAACTTGGAAAAAAGCCCCATGATTTCAGGATTCAGTTCTACAATCCCAGCATCTCTAGTTAAAACTGAAGAAACCCAGAAACGGTCATCATTGCCGAAGAAGAAATATAATTTAATTTAAAAAAAAAAAAAAAGGACTTCTGGGATGGACAAAGTATCATAAACCACAGCAATCAGTAGGCATTTTTTTAATTATTCTGAAATTTCCCCATCCCTTCTCACCCACGTTTGCCGGAACCAGAAGCACAGAAACAGGAGCTGTTATCACAGAGTTTCTGACCATGAACGTAACCGGAACGGCAGAAAATACTCAAAAAGAAATGGCACTGAGGCATTTCCCAACTTCGGCTACGTTTCGAGACAATATCGACTAAACTCATGCTTTGATATTCCTATTGAAATGAAAGTCCAAGTTTTCAGTGTTCATCAGCTCCCAGTGCAAACGTGGTCTATAATAAATCTGCGCACCCAGAAAAGAAAGAATAAAAAATAGATAATTAAGAAAAAAGAAAAAAGAAAAAAAAAAGGAAAAAAGGAAAAAAAAGAAAGGAATAAGTATTATTGCGAGCCAGGTTTCAGACCCCACCTATCTCTACAAAGTACAAAGCTTTTACCAATATGTTTACTCACTTGGAAGAAATGCCACTTGGAAGGCTGGTTTAAGCTTCATATATTAGTAACCGTTCTCCTAATTAATTATGAGCAAGCCAGACTTAGAAACGTCGACAAATTTCAACTGAATGTTTGATATGAATCTGTAGGTAGGTGATAAACACATTAAAAGAAAACCAGGAAAAAAGTGATCAAAGCTGCTGACCTGTGTTGTGTCTGGTCCATGGTGTGGACATTACTTTGTTCATAACACCTTCTGTGATGAGTATTTAATAAATATTTCTATTTGGTAAACACAAAGCTTTTTTGGGGACAAAAAAAAAAACCCAAATTAAATCCAGGTTATTCTAATCCCAAAGCCCATTACTGAAACTCCAGGCTCCTTTTTCTTCTATGGTGTGATTAATTATCTTTTAACAGTTGCCCAGACACTGCCAATTCTGGGAAATCTTTGACGAGCGTATAACGTACCCATAAATTAAAATGAAAAACTGCAGCTCGGTGCAGAGATACACCCGGCTGCTTTGCAGATCTGAGCCAATAATATCAAATAAAGGACCGGAGATGCACTTTCTTTAAAATGCGTGGCTTGTTGAGGTTGATAATTGGTGTCACGCAGCTCGGTGAGTCAAAGCCAAGTTTCCATCGGTGCCCACCACCTGAGCGCTACCGACGGAGAGAAACGAAACCAGAAAGCCTTCAGCAGAGTGGAAGAGCTCTGGAGGAGTTCCAAGACCCACAGAGATGGGAATACTGGTGGGCTGCTCTCAGGGCTGGGTGTCCCACACTGCCCGAGGCCACCGGTGAGTTTGGGAGAGCTGATGTTCTCCTGTGTGTGGTGAGACGGCACCGCAGAGATTGATGGCCTCTTGTTCAAGCCCTACCATGACACCTTCGAGTCCTAGCATGGCCAATGACTCCAACAGAGAAAGAAAATAAGTACAGCTACCAAAAGCCTTCAAGCAAGGGTAGAAAATACTAATGATTTTGTTTTATACAGTCATTTAATGCCATTTCAGTGTATTTTATTCAGAAGAGCTGTAGAGAAAAGCATCTGCTGAAGGTACTCCTTCTTTTTCTGCAGGCTGGTTACAAAATACTAATGATTTTGTTTTATACAGTCATTTAATGCCATTTCATTGTATTTTATTCAGAAGAGCTGTGCAGAAAAGCATCTGCTGAAGGTACTCCTTTTTCTGCAGGCTATTTTGGTGGTTTTCCAAATTTCTAGGTCCAGTTCTGGGGTAAACAGAATAAAATCGAGGCCCAGAGCTTTCACAGCTAATATTTTTCCAGATTACAACATTTGTTTGCTTTGTTTATTAGATGACCAAGGCTCAGTGATTCTTAGGAGATAATTACCCTTCTCTCTAGATGTCATGGAAGCGGCTAATGACTTTATCGCCTCTTGCTAGCAGCCTCTTGCTCCCAACGTAACCAACATAACCACATCAAACTCACAGCAGCTCTTCTCAAGGCATCTCCTATTTATTCCTGACCTGGACAGACCCACGGGCCAAAACCCGTGTCTGCCTTTTCCAGTTGAACCCCTTGATTTAATAAATACCACCCTTCCCTACAAACATGACCTTGACTACAGAATGACTGTTCTCTCCTAAAGTCTGGTGTCGGTGCATCATCTCAGCTTTTGAAGATGCCTCACAAGGTCCTCATGTTCAAACCAGTCCAACTCAATACTGACTTTGATGGTCTTTGAATACGGCCTGGAAACCACAAGCTTCACCCTTTACCAACTTTGCTGACTAAGGAACGTGACAGCATCCCAGCCTGCAGCAACTGTTCCCCAAATCCCTGAGTTTACCTTGACTGCCAAGCAAAGTCACTTGCAAGAAAAATGCTGCTAGAAATGCAAGGTGCAACATGTGCAATGTTGGAACAAAAGCCACTTGGCTTTGTGGACACTGTGGCCCAAATCTGTACTGCCTAAATCCCTTCTGAGCCAAGTTCCTCACGGTTGTGCACCTTTGAAGACCCAAAGCCAGGAAAGACATATCCAATACTCATTTTTAAATGTTTGTATAACAAACCTGCTCCTCAGAGCAACTCTCCGCAGCAGACTCAACCACTGGGAGATTACAGGTCACTAAGAGGCTCGACAGTCATCTTTTTTTCTGAGGGAATATCCTGAAATCCAGATTTCTGTAGATCACTGTGGCCTACAAAGAACGCTTCTGTGCCATCAGTGCAATAAGCTGTTGCCTTCCTGGGGGAGCAGAATACTCCTCTGCCACCAGCAAGGCTCCCAATGAAACATCCCTTGATCTCACCCTGATGGAACATCTCTTGATGTTCTACAAAGGATAGTCAGAGAGAAGCAGGGCTGAAGAAAAGTCCAGCTGGTCACTGAGAGATAAAGCTGGCAGAACCTGTTTGCTGTGTGACAAAGGGAGCCTACTTTTGTATTTCATCTGTATGGAAAGTAAAATATTTAAGCTCGTTGCATTTATAATGCTGCGTTGGTGGCAAAATTTCACCAATGAACGACCAAAGAGAAGGCAGAATTGTCCCTGTGTGGCTTAGGAGGGGACAACCACCTGAGTGGGAGCACAGGTTGAACTACCTGTTTCATCCCAGGTGAAAGGAAAAAAAAAAAAGCAAACCATAGAATCATAGAATTGTCCAGGGTGGAAGGGACCTTTCAGATCATGGAGTCCAACCATCAACCCAACACTGACAAACCCATCACTAACCCATGTCCCTCAGCACCACGTCTGCCCGGCTTTTAGATACCTCCAGGGATGAGGACTCCACCACTGCCCTGGGCAGCCTGGTCCAAGGCTTGGCAACCCTTTTGGTGTAGAAATTTTTCCTAATATCCCATCAGAGTGAAACAGAGAAGCAGGAGTGGATAGTGGAAGGTGACACAGACAGCCGGAGCAGCAGCCAAGTCGTCCTGGTGTTAATGCAGCAGCAAGCGTTAGGGGACCGGCTGGTGGGAAGGACACGTTGTCTCTTCTCCTGTCCCCCCAGCCCTCCCACCCTGTCCCCCTGCCCACACTTACTGAGCCATCCCACGCTGGGGCTGCGCTGCACTCCCATCTCATCGTCCAAGGTGCGGGTGGCCAGGCAGGGCATGGAGCTCTCGAGTGGGCTGCGTGCTTGTGGGGCGCAAGCGGGAGAACAGGGGCAGCAGAGGAGAGGAGGAAGAGAGCAAAGTTGAAAAAGTCAAAGGAAAAAAACAAAAAAAAAAGCAAGAAAGAAAGGAAGGAAAAAAAAAAAAAGCAAGAAAAACGCTCAAGCGATTGCACAAGGCACAAGCCGCGAGCCAGGCGGGTAGGAGATGGGGTGTTTGAACATATCGCAGAGACACACACATCAGAGAATCATAGAATGGTTTGGGTTGGAAGGGACCTTAAAGACCATCCAGTGCCACCCCCTGCCCTGGGCAGGGACACCTCCCACCAGACCAGGTGGTCACAGGTTGGAAAAGGCCCTTGGGATCATCGAATCCAACCATCAACCCTACTCTACAAAGTTCCCCCCTGCGCCAGATCCCCCAGCACCTCATTTAAGGTGTGGCTTTGTGATAATCATCATTTTCCTGCTGAATGGACAAGCAAGGGATTTGTCCTCCTTTGACTTACCCTTCTCTGTCTGAAATCACCATCTTTTGCCCCATTTCTTTCCCAAGAGCAAAGGGATTCCTGAGGAAACATCCTCCCCCACAACCATGATGCAAACGTCCCTCTTTCTGAGGCAGCAGTGAATAAAAGGCATTCAGTGCACACCTTTGTCCGTGTTTTGGCCAATCTGATTGTTACTGACCCTTATCTTCCAAAAACAGGAGTGACATACAGGGTGGGATGGAGGATGCCATGGACCACCCTGGTGGGATGGAGGATGCCATGGACCACCCTGGTGAGGGGCAGCTGGAGATACTCTGGGAGCAGTCACAGCACCCAGGGTGCCGGTCGGGGGGACACGGTTAATCAGCATTTTTTAAGGTGCTGAATTTCTATGTGCATTTCACTGAACTGCTCAGGGCTCAGCCACCTCAGAGGAAAGGAATAATAACGAGGCAACAGCCACAGACTGGGGTGCTTTATAGAGAAATGCACAATAATATGCAACGGAGCAAAAATACGCTCATTTTCACAGGTGAAGTCTTAGCTACTTCTGCTTATTCCCCTTTTTTCCCTGCTTTATGCATAAAGAATATCTTAGGACACATTATTATTGAACGTAACACCAGAAGAGGAGTTTATACGAGGTTATCATGAGGGTAAGGCAGCCATAGGACATTTTAGAGCACTTAAGACTCAGTTATTTAAGCGCTCTGAAACAGGTGAGATATGGGCACCTCAACATCTTTGGGATCCGTGGCCCAGGGGATATTTCCAGATTTCAGATCTAACAAACACCCTCAGAGAAATCTGTCATTATTTCATTTGGGTTTTAAGCCTAACTGCCCCCTCAAAAAAAAAATAACGAAGGAAAATCATGGGCAGAATCCATGCTGAAGACATTATGCTGAAATGTTTCCTAAAGAAATGTTTTTGAAAGTAATTTAATACAGTTTTTTTCCTCTCAAAACCATAGGTTCCAAACCTATTGTGATTTGTCACTAAGAAACAGGATGTTGTGTAGTATTTTTACATATAACCTACAGAAGGGTCTGCTGCAGGTTCAGTTGAGTTGGTTTCATTAACGACCCTTAATGAACACACAATAACTGTGTCCATGAGCAGGGTGCTTTGCCATTTCCATCATTTTTTTGGGTAAACTGGGGAGGAGAACTTCTCCCCTCCCCATTAATAGGGGCGGGGAGGGTTGATGGAGCAGAAATTCCAAGCCCAGGACCTCCTGAGGAAGGTGAGAAGGGAGCGAGGAGGAGCTGCCGCAAACCCAGCAGCAGTATCAATATCTCATGAAAAGCTTCCCCGACGCCGAAATGAAAGGTAGAGCCTGAAAGGAAACACCTACCTGGAAAGAAACCCCGGGGAGCTTTCTGAGAGGGCACTTTCATCACCACCATTAGCCCTGGGGAGAGACAGCTGTGCTCTGTCGGCCTCATTAAATTTTTACCTGCCCAAAGGACAAACTCTACCTTCAGAAGCACATCGAGCCCCGGGGAGCGCGGTGTGACTCCGTCACTTACAGTCTGGAGTTACTTTTTCATTATGGTGTAAATAATAAATAAGAGCCACTGCTATTCATGAAGTATTTCCCCCTCGGTATCGCCCTCCTTAAGTCTCACAGCCCTGGAGCTCTCGTGGAACATAATGCAGTATATATTCTCCGAACACATCAACATCCCAGGTGGGGAAAACAGAGGGAAAACGGCAAGAAAAGAGCAGCTGAAGGTCAGCCAGGGGCTGGGCACAGCCAGGGGAGAATTTCTCAAGAATCAGCTCAATTGAGACAGGACAGAGAAAAAAAGAAATGAATGAAAAAAACGAGGAAACGAGAAAACAAAATGAATGAAACATGAAGTCCCCAGGAATCGAATAAAGGATGCCCTTGGCCATGAAAAATAAGCAGGGTCGGAGTGAGGACTTAGATGATGTCGGCATCATCCATCCCAGGATAATCGTGCCATTATTTTCTCTTTAACCAGCCCTGCAGCGAAGGGACAGGGCTCACTTAAATGATACTTAAATCACACTTAACTAATGCACTGTGCCTCGTTTACCTTCAAGCCTCCTAAGTAAGTTATAATTTAACACCCTGAAGTTTTCAATGGCTCCTCAAGGAATGACTTTAACGGCACAAAGGAAGAATTGGACATTCACCACCTGCTGCAAGAAAGAGGAGGCTGTTACAAGCAGACGGTGCCGTAAAAATAGAGGCAACACCGAGGTGGAACATGGCTGCACGCTGGAGACAGAGCATCTTTTAACCCCTGGCCACGGTCCAGGATCCTTCTCCTCAAATTCAACCTGTCCATCTTTTCAAAGGTCTAGAAAGGGAGGTGGTAACTGGTATCCACAGGCACCACCACAAATAATGATTATGGATTTCACCTGCAACAGCTGTCTCCTCCTCTGAACAGAAAGGAGATGCCTCCCGTGGGGAGGACACAATGGAAAGTGGGGAGGATACAATGGAAAGCCCCATAGCACGTACTGGAAAGAACAGAATTTCTTAATCCCAGCTGAAAACAAACAGGAGTTACTCGCTGGGTGCCCCGTCCTGCCATGACTGAGGCATCCTCCAGGGATGTGAAGTGCCTGGTTGATTTAAGGGCCAAAAAAAAAAGAGAAAATTCATTCTGTTTTACCTCAAACCAGGACAGACATCGACAGATGTTATGCCTGAGGCTAATGGGAAATGAGCAAAGGGGCTTGAGGAGCAAGAGTTCAGGTAGAGCTCCTGGACACCACCTCTCCTGGGTCTGGTCCTCCACAGGTGCTCCTGCCCAGTTGGCTTGGTGTCTGCTCAAGGCTGGTGGGGATTTGCAGGCCAAAAGCAAAGCTGGGTGGTCACAGAATCATCGAATGGTTTGGGTTGAAAGGGACCTTAAAGACCATCCAGTTTCAACCTCCCTGCCCTGGGATACCTGGTCCCTGCAGGAACACCTCCCACCAGACCAGGTTGCTCCAAGCCCCCTCCAACCTGCCCTTGAACCCCTCCAGGGATGGGGAAACCACAAGTTGATGCCTTGGAGGACCCTTCCCCTCCTCACAGAGATGGAGGAGGCTCCCCCATCTTTAGCTTTCACCAGCCACCTCAATTGGCCACGCTGAGCTCCTTCCCCAGACCTGGGATGTCTTTACAGGGCTCTCCAGAGCACAGTCCCCTTCTCTCTGCTCCATCGGGCTCCTGCTGCTCACCCAGGACAGTCTTTGTGTTATTCACTTCATGGCTGCGCCATCAAGGCACTCATACATGACAAGATGCATCACCCAGAGCAATGAACACTCTTCACGTGCACACACACACCTGCTGCAAATGCAAAGGATGATAAAAAGCAGTAGGAAATATCAATAGAGTGGGATAATAGGTTAGGGAGAAATGTTAGGGTGAGCTTGAGAAGCAGAACGCAGAAAGCTAAGAGGCCTTGAATGGAGCAAGAGCAATATAATTTCTGTGCTTGATTTCATTTCTGGGTATTTTAAAATAGCAACTTTTCGATGAAATAACTTTTAAGCACATTTCCAGACTGCAACGGGAGGCAGCTGCCAGAACTCCAAGACACGACAATAGGCTTAAACCTCCTCTTTTTTTGCTTCCCCCCAGTGAGATGTCAGCAAATCTCAACGTATGGGCAAGTCCAGAGTCACTGCCAAGGCCTCTCTAGCTCTCTGCATCCTTGCACACACACACACACACACACACACCTCCACAGACACCACGACGGACACGGCACTATCTACTACACCACTTTTTAGAGAGAAGCACACCTTTGTCCGTGTTTTGGCCAATCTGATTGTTACTGACCCTTATCTTCCAAAAACAGGAGTGACATACAGGGTGGGATGGAGGATGCCATGGACCACCCTGGTGGGATGGAGGATGCCATGGACCACCCTGGTGAGGGGCAGCTGGAGATACTCTGGGAGCAGTCACAGCACCCAGGGTGCCGGTCGGGGGGACACGGTTAATCAGCATTTTTTAAGGTGCTGAATTTCTATGTGCATTTCACTGAACTGCTCAGGGCTCAGCCACCTCAGAGGAAAGGAATAATAACGAGGCAACAGCCACAGACTGGGGTGCTTTATAGAGAAATGCACAATAATATGCAACGGAGCAAAAATACGCTCATTTTCACAGGTGAAGTCTTAGCTACTTCTGCTTATTCCCCTTTTTTTCCTGCTTTATGCAAAAAGAATATCTTAGGACACATTATTATTGAACGTAACACCAGAAGAGGAGTTTATACGAGGTTATAATGAGGGTAAGGCAGCCATAGGACATTTTAGAGCACTTAAGACTCAGTTATTTAAGCGCTCTGAAACAGGTGAGATATGGGCACCTCAACATCTTTGGGATCCGTGGCCCAGGGGATATTTCCAGATTTCAGATCTAACAAACACCCTCAGAGAAATCTGTCATTATTTCATTTGGGTTTTAAGCCTAACTGCCCCCTCAAAAAAAAAATAACGAAGGAAAATCATGGGCAGAATCCATGCTGAAGACATTATGCTGAAATGTTTCCTAAAAAAATGTTTTTGAAAGTAATTTAATAGAGTTTTCTTCCACTCAAAACCATAGGTTCCAAACCAATTGTGATTTGTCACTAAGAAACAGGATGTTGTGTAGTATTTTTACATATAACCTACAGAAGGGTCTGCTGCAGGTTCAGTTGAGTTGGTTTCATTAACGACCCTTAATGAACACACAATAACTGTGTCCATGAGCAGGGTGCTTTGCCATTTCCATCATTTTTTTGGGTAAACTGGGGAGGAGAACTTCTCCCCTCCCCATTAATAGGGGCGGGGAGGGTTGATGGAGCAGAAATTCCAAGCCCAGGACCTCCTGAGGAAGGTGAGAAGGGAGCGAGGAGGAGCTGCCGCAAACCCAGCAGCAGTATCAATATCTCATGAAAAGCTTCCCCGACGCCGAAATGAAAGGTAGAGCCTGAAAGGAAACACCTACCTGGAAAGAAACCCCGGGGAGCTTTCTGAGAGGGCACTTTCATCACCACCATTAGCCCTGGGGAGAGACAGCTGTGCTCTGTCGGCCTCATTAAATTTTTACCTGCCCAAAGGACAAACTCTACCTTCAGAAGCACATCGAGCCCCAGGGAGCGCGGTGTGACTCCGTCACTTACAGTCTGGAGTTACTTTTTCATTATGGTGTAAATAATAAATAAGAGCCACTGCTATTTATGAAGTATTTCCCCCTCGGTATCGCCCTCCTTAAGTCTCACAGCCCTGGAGCTCTCGTGGAACATAATGCAGTATATATTCTCCGAACACATCAACATCCCAGGTGGGGAAAACAGAGGGAAAACGGCAAGAAAAGAGCAGCTGAAGGTCAGCCAGGGGCTGGGCACAGCCAGGGGAGAATTTCTCAAGAATCAGCTCAATTGAGACAGGACAGAGAAAAAAAGAAATGAATGAAAAAAACGAGGAAACGAGAAAACAAAATGAATGAAACATGAAGTCCCCAGGAATCGAATAAAGGATGCCCTTGGCCATGAAAAATAAGCAGGGTCGGAGTGAGGACTTAGATGATGTCGGCATCATCCATCCCAGGATAATCGTGCCATTATTTTCTCTTTAACCAGCCTTGCAGCGAAGGGACAGGGCTCACTTAAATGATACTTAAATCACACTTAACTAATGCACTGTGCATCGTTTACCTTCAAGCCTCCTAAGTAAGTTATAATTTAACACCCTGAAGTTTTCAATGGCTCCTCAAGGAATGACTTTAACGGCACAAAGGAAGAATTGGACATTCACCACCTGCTGCAAGAAAGAGGAGGCTGTTACAAGCAGACGGTGCCGTAAAAATAGAGGCAACACCGAGGTGGAACATGGCTGCACGCTGGAGACAGAGCATCTTTTAACCCCTGGCCACGGTCCAGGATCCTTCTCCTCAAATTCAACCTGTCCATCTTTTCAAAGGTCTAGAAAGGGAGGTGGTAACTGGTATCCACAGGCACCACCACAAATAATGATTATGGATTTCACCTGCAACAGCTGTCTCCTCCTCTGAACAGAAAGGAGATGCCTCCCGTGGGGAGGACACAATGGAAAGTGGGGAGGATACAATGGAAAGCCCCATAGCACGTACTGGAAAGAACAGAATTTCTTAATCCCAGCTGAAAACAAACAGGAGTTACTCGCTGGGTGCCCCGTCCTGCCATGACTGAGGCATCCTCCAGGGATGTGAAGTGCCTGGTTGATTTAAGGGCCAAAAAAAAAAGAGAAAATTCATTCTGTTTTACCTCAAACCAGGACAGACATCGACAGATGTTATGCCTGAGGCTAATGGGAAATGAGCAAAGGGGCTTGAGGAGCAAGGGTTCAGGTAGAGCTCCTGGACACCACCTCTCCTGGGTCTGGCCCTCCACAGGGGCTCCTGCCCAGTTGGCTCGGTGTCTGCTCAAGGCTGGTGGGGATTTGCAGGCCAAAAGCAAAGCTGGGTGGTCACAGAATCAGAATGGTTTGGGTTGAAAGGGACCTTAAAGACCATCCCGTTTCAACCTCCCTGCCCTGGGACACCTGGTCCCTGCAGAATGGTTTGGGTTGAAAGGGACCTTAAAGACCATCCAGTTTCAACCTCCCTGCCCTGGGATACCTGGTCCCCTTGAACCC
This sequence comes from Calidris pugnax, assembly GCF_001431845.1. NCBI lineage: Eukaryota > Metazoa > Chordata > Aves > Charadriiformes > Scolopacidae > Calidris > Calidris pugnax. Next base: position 407,104 of record NW_015090808.1, on the reverse strand, counting down.
CTCCAGGGATGGGGCAACCACAAGTTGATGCCCTGGAGGACCCTTCCCCTCCCCACAGATAGCTCTGGAGGAGACTCTCCCATCTTTAGCATTCACCAGCCACCTCAACTTCCAAGCCCCCTCCAACCTGCCCTTGAACCCCTCCAGGGATGGGGAAACCACAAGTTGATGCCTTGGAGGACCCTTCCCCTCCTCACAGAGATGGAGGAGGCTCCCCCATCTTTAGCTTTCACCAGCCACCTCAATTGGCCACGCTGAGCTCCTTCCCCAGACCTGGGATGTCTTTACAGGGCTCTCCAGAGCACAGTCCCCTTCTCTCTGCTCCATCGGGCTCCTGCTGCTCACCCAGGACAGTCTTTGTGTTATTCACTTCATGGCTGCGCCATCAAGGCACTCATACATGACAAGATGCATCACCCAGAGCAATGAACACTCTTCACGTGCACACACACACCTGCTGCAAATGCAAAGGATGATAAAAAGCAGTAGGAAATATTAATAGAGTAGGATAATAGGTTAGGGAGAAATGTTAGGGTGAGCTTGAGAAGCAGAACGCAGAAAGCTAAGAGGCCTTGAATGGAGCAAGAGCAATATAATTTCTGTGCTTGATTTCATTTCTGGGTATTTTAAAATAGCAACTTTTCGATGAAATAACTTTTAAGCACATTTCCAGACTGCAACGGGAGGCAGCTGCCAGAACTCCAAGACACGACAATAGGCTTAAACCTCCTCTTTTTTTGCTTCCCCCCAGTGAGATGTCAGCAAATCTCAACGTATGGGCAAGTCCAGAGTCACTGCCAAGGCCTCTCTAGCTCTCTGCATCCTTGCACACACACACACACACACACACACCTCCACAGACACCACGACGGACACGGCACTATCTACTACACCACTTTTTAGAGAGAACAAGAGACATATTCACAACGTACACCACGAAACAATTTGAGGAAGAATAAAGCAAGATGGAAATCAGCTTTACCCACACTGGACAATGATTGTATGGCAATAAAATGCGAGCTAGATGTTACTACCACCTAATTTTTGGTTAGGAGTGCCACTGACACCGTCTGTTACAGAAATCGAGCACACCCAAAAGCTTCGTCTCTGCCCAAACGTTTCAGATGACCGGCCTTTTAGGTTCAGGCACGGTTGGAGGTGGGTTTTTTGTGTAAATCTCTCTTTCCTATCGCTGTTCCTCCAGCATCTCCTGCCCACCAGCCACGAGAGCATCTCTCTGCCTCCCCCGGACCCTGCCTGTCCCCTCCTCTCCCTCTCCGTCCAGTGAAGATAGGGTTAGAGCGACGTGCCACGGCCAAAGCAGCCTGCAGAGCCCACCACTGAGGTGACACCAGTAGGGCTCTGGCTAACGCTAATTGGGTTGGGGGTTAGATAAGCATCGTCAATGCAACGCAGTTAGTTGTCGGCGGGCAGGTTCGGTGGGTTGCTTTGAGAGGGAAGGCTATAGCCAGTTAGCCTCTGCATTACCATTATCGGGGTTGGAAAACATCCTACTTGCACTGGAGACGGTCTTTCCAATGTCGGCCAAGGAGCGCAGGTTGGACTTCTTGGTCTGGTGCCGGTGCTTCCTGAGCAGGGTGTAGGTGACTTTGTCCTTCAGCTCCGCTTTCAAGAGCCCCGTCTCGATCTGATTGTCCACGATCATTTCTGTGGCAGGAAAAGGCAGGGTGGGGGAGAGAGGAGAGGGCCATCAATCACACAGCGCAAGACTTGGCCGCATCAAGGGACACCAAGGGGAGAGAGACGGATCGTTTTCACCCCACCTTCTTGAAGGCTTTGCTTCCAACCTCAAAACCACCACCAGATTTCCCCGTTTTATTTTTAATGGGAACCTTGTTAGGTATTTCTTTGGAAAGGGACCATGAGCATTTCATAGAATCATAGAATCATCTGGGTCAGAAGGGACCTTCAAGGTCATCTAGTCCAACCTCCCCGCAGTCAGCAGGGACACTCCCAACTAGACCAGGTTGCCCAGGGCCTCGTCGAGCCTCACCTTGAATATCTCCAGGGATGGGGCCTCAACCACCTCCCTGGGCAACCTGTTCCAGGGCTCCACCACCCTCACAGTGAAGAACTCTGTCCTAATCTCCAATCTAAATCTGCTTTTCTCCAGTTTAAAGCCATTACCCCTTGTTCTATCATTGACAGCCTTTGTAAACAGGTTCTCCCCAGCCTTCCTGTAGGCTCCCTTCAGGTACTGGAAGGCCGCTATTAGGTCTCCCCGGAGCCTCCTCTTCTCCAGGCTGAACAACCCCAGCTCCCTCAGCCTGTCCTCATAGCAGAGGTGCTCCAACCCCCTGATCATCTTCATGGCCCTCCTCTGGACCCGCTCCAACAGGTCCATGTCCTTCTTATATTGAGGGCTCCAGACCTGCACACAATACTCCAGGTGAGGTCTCACCAGAGCAGAGCAAAGTGGCAGAATCACCTCTCTGGACCTGCTGGCAATAATTCTATTGATGCAGCCCAGGATGAGATTGGCCTTCTGGGCTGCAAGTGCCCACTGCCCCTTCCACCCAGCAAAGCCCATCAGCCACCAACACGTACCTCCTGCACCAAAACTCCCTTCTATTCATTTCACACACGCCCCTGAGCTTATCTGAAATCAGCTGGACCCAGGGTAAGATGGTTCAGCAAGACAACCTGCTCTCACCCTGTCTTTTTTGTGAACAAGCCACAAACGCTTCGCAACTCCCTGTAGGCTCCCAAAAATAACCCCCCAAAACTTCTATCAGCTCCTACAAGGCCCGAGTTCACCTCGCAGGCCCCCAATAAAACCTGATCTAATGACAGCGAGAAGTCCCGGGGATGAGCAACTAATTAAATCACTCGCTCTCAGAACTGAAGTGAAATGATGGCAACTACAAAAGGCAGAACTTGCTCCAATTGTCACGGCACGAATTAGGTGGCTCTGCCTTTAACGGCACCAGAAAGGCTCCCCGCCCGCTGCAAAGACCGCTCACTTTCCATCAATCCTCTCCTTTTACCCCATCCCAGCAGAGACAGGACAAAAAAAAAAAAAAAAAAAAGAGCTAGCCAGATTTATTAAAAATCTCTCTTGTGCATTAAATCTCACATTATAGTTGTTCCCTTGATTATTTCAGTTAACGTGCTGTCCCCCCGGGGGGAAGTGGCAGCTCTTATTTGTCTGCCGGTAACTTTTATTTGTGCTAATAATAAAAGTTATGGGACGGGGGAGGCAGAGCACGCATCTCACATTTGCTAACTCAGTGAGTCAGAAAGTCACCCTCTCTGTGCTGCCCGAGAATTAATGCCTCTGCAGTGAAATCACTCAGGAAAAACGCCTCATCCTTCCACCCAAACTCCAAAAAGGCTGATTATACACGTGTAGGTCCCGTTACACAAAACGTTTGGCAAAAGGTTTATTTTTGCCAAGTGCCATTTTTCTGTAAGCTTTTGCTGCTCATATTTTTTTATTAGTGATTTTTGGAATATTTAGAATCATAGAATCATCCAGGTTGGAAAAGACCCTTGGGATCATGGAGTCCAACCATCAACCCCACTCTACAAAGTTCTCCCCTACACCATATCCCCCAACACCACATCTAAATGACTCTTAAACACATTCAGGGATGGTGACTCAACCACCTCCCTGGGCAGCCTCTTCCAGTGTCTTCCTGCAGAACATGTCTGTCTTCATCAGGTTTATCCTTCTCCATCTGGCAAGTGTTTCTTCCCTTCCCTGTTTCTGACACAACACAAATCGATAAGGAGAGCTCGCTGGGTTTTTCCTGCGTGTTGCTCCCAGACACCAACCCAGGGATCAGAATTAAACAATTCTGGAAAACAAGTTTACAGACTGGTGGACACCCCCATCTATCTGATCAGGGATCCAGACCAGCAAAAATACCCCACTCAGGACAGTGTGACAGCAACAGCAGCCACTCATTTGTAACTTAATCTCCCAGGAATTAGATTTAATTTAGGTGGTGAAGAAGGATATTGAAGGTGACATCTCGAAGTGACTTCAAAAAGAAATTCAATGTTTGAAGGTTAAAGTTGTGGACCACTGACATCAGCTGCTGTCTTCTGAAGTACCTTTAGCTTCAGCATGAAACTTCAGAGGGTTTTGGTTGTTTTCTTACTTAAACTTTGCACAGCTCTGCATTTGGATACAGAGACACAGCAATAAAGGAGGGTAAGTGCCACCATAAGCACCTACAAAACTAAGCTCAAAGCTCTGAGATAACATCAGAGGCAGCTTTTGTAATTCCAAGTCTTACAAACCAGTGCAGCATCTGATATTTGACAATCTCATGCCAGGAGAATTCCGAGTCTGCTTCCTTACATTATCATTCAAAGCACTGAGTTTTGTGGGGGGCTTTATTTCATTCTGCTCTTTTCCACCTCTTGGCAGAATGGTTTCTAAACTCAGCGTTTTGGTTAAAGGCACCTCCACTGAATGGCTCACTTTTTAAAAATTTATTTTTGTATCTGTTCTCACACGTCCTGGGGAAGAGGGTATAGCTCTCAGCAATGTCACCGAGTGTCATCCCAGGCCATGGCTATTTTGACTGCAAAAAAACTGCCATCCTGTTGGGCAGAGTGAGGCATCAGCTGGTTCTGGGGCTGCTCTCCTTTGCTGGAGGAGAACATCCCATTCCTAAAAGGAGACCTCAACCCAAAGCAGCCAAGAGTCCGACCACGCTGGTCAAAACCTGTCTGTGGGTGGTGGGTACCTGTCCTCAGAGAGCTGCCCTTTTTGCCATTTTATACCCTGTGAACATAAAATAAATCAGTGTATGCTACTCCTTTCACACACACGTAGTGGTATCTTAGGATATAACTTAGTATATCTATTTTGGGATCCACATGATTCTATAGAATGACCAAAAAGCCGTTCTGGGTAAGCATTAACTACCACTGAAGTTGATTCTTTGACTCTTCTTCCTGAACTGGGAAGAACTCTCTTCATTTACCTGTCATCCTTCACCATGTACTTTAGAAAAATCATAGAATGGTTTGGGTTGGAAGGGACTTTTAAAGGTCATCTAGTCCAACTCCCCTGCAATGAGCAGGGACACCTCCCACTAGACCAGGTTGCTCAGAGCCACAAAAGTTTCTAGTTTCCCATGTAATTCCTTGGAGGGTAGGTGTCCCTGCCCATGGCAGAAGGGGTGGAACTCAGTGATCCTTAAGGTCCCTTAAGTTTCTGGTTTCCATGTCATTCCTTGGAGGACAGGTGTCCCTGCTCATTGCAGGGGGGTTGGAACACAATGATCCTTAAGGTCTCTTCCAACTCCAACCATTCTATGGTTCTATGAGTATTTTTTTATTTTCCTCTTGTACTGAAAAAACGGTGTTTTCTCATTAAAACCATTGGTGAAACCAGCATCAGGGTTAATCCAAATTTGTAGGGAAGAGCTGAGGGAAAGAGCTGAGGTGGCTTTACTTACCCACCACCTGCGGGAGAGAAGACGCCTCCATGTCCAGCATTATGGAGCCTTTCTCTATACACGTCCTCAGCTCAAACAAGCTGTGCAGGGACAAGGTGGCCACGTGAGGTTTGCTCCATCGCTCCCCACCTTGTTCTACCTTCTCCTCGAACTTGATCCACCTACGAGAGGGCAGAGCATTGAGGTGTTAAAGCCAAAGGGTTCCTTGCAGACAGACGTCTCCAAAAGAAGCGGGACAGCTGGACCGCCCCGGCATTCCGACAAGTTCAAACAGACGTGTTTTTCCAGGCATCCCCCAGGCCACAAACCCATGATCGAGTTGCAAAGGCTCTAATGAACTGGTATGTGTCAGCTGAGTGGCGATAATGCTCTGCCTGCTTGTGAACTACAGCAAAGGGGAGGTAAAACATGTTATCTTTCACTGCTTTCACCAAGACTTAAGCTAACACCCTCCAGATGATGTTTGCTCCAGGCCAAGAGGACATCTGGTCATTCCTCCCCCAAAACGCGTACCCCTACTCCCTAACCCGAACCTTTAGTGAGAAGGGCTGAGCACCACAGCTCCACAAGAAGAATAGAGGAGGGAAAAAGAACATTTTGGAAATCATAGAATCATAGAATCATAGAATGGTCCAGGCCGGAAGGTCATCTAGTCCGACCTCCCCGCAGTCAGCAGGGACACCCCCAACTAGACCAGGTTGCCCAGGGCCTCGTCGAGCCTCTCCTTGAATATCTCCAGGGAAGGGGCCTCAACCACCTCCCTGGGCAACCTGTTCCAGTGCTCCACCACCCTCACAGTGAAGAACCCTCTCCTAATCTCCAGTCTAAATCTGTTCCCCTCCAGCTTGAAGCCATTGCCCCTCGTCCTGTCACTGCAGGCCTTTCTAAACAGGTTCTCCCCAGCCTTCCTGTAGGCTCCCTTCAGGTACTGGAAGGCTGCTATTAGATCTCCCCGGAGCCTCCTCTTCTCCAGGCTGAACAACCCCAGCTCCCTGGGGTTTGTATTTGAGTGTTCAAATCCGGACAATAAAACCTGAAAACCCGCAGCAAATAATCCTACCCCAGAGCCACGGGGGCAAAGGAGAGGAGCACATCCCACCCAGATCTAAAGATGTTCTTAGCAGAACCAGTTGAGCCACCAAAGGGGAAAAACCCACAAATTAAGGGGCTCCTTCTTTCCCTCCGCTCTCTGGCCGTTGTTTAATGATTTAACAAAGTAGGTCTGGAAAAAAAAACAAGAAACCCAACCAGAAAGCTCATCTCTGGTTGAAGATTAGAGCAAAGGTTAAATCCTGCTCTGTGCAAAATACTCCTGACACCCCTAAACCCCAGGGGGTTTTGCTCCAGCCCCAGGCTTGACCCTGCCCTTGGCTCCGCTGCCCCCGGCCAGCCGTGGCAGGGAAAAGGGATTTAATGTCACCTCCCTGCAGAGCAGAGGGGCTTTTCCAATCTCCTCTCCAGATACTGCTTTAATACACGTGGAAAATGAAAATTCCAGCGACTAATCCACGGGGATTATTAAGACAAAAAAAGACCCAAAAAAAGGTAAAGGAAGCTCATAAAGTGGTTCAAAAGAGCATTATTAACACCAAGCGAAATTATATTTAATCCCGAGAAATGTATTACTCGAGGATTAATCAATTATGCTTTTCCATCGCAATAATCTCTTGTTGAAACTTTTTTTTTTTTTTCCTAAAGCCGCTTTTTAACTCAAGCTAAAAGAGTGAATTTGATCTCAAATTAATAAGGTGCTGCTGAGTTCCCAAAGCCCAGGTGTTTCCCGGGACACCGGGGGGACCTGCATTTCGAAGGCTTTTCTCACCACAAACCACCATATAAGTAGAATAAAACAAATATTAACTTGCAGGCTGGGTTGAGCCATCGCTTGCTGGATCACCCCAGTCCCTTGGATGACTCTTTTCCTCGGGCACGTTCCCGAGGGGACCTGGGGACAGCCAGGTCCCTTCCAAACACAGAATCACAGACTGATATGAGGTTGGAAGGGACCTCTGGAGATGTTCTCCAACAACACCCTGCCACAGCAGGGGCACCCAGAGCAGGTCCCACAGGAACGTGTCCAGGTGGGTTTGGAATGTCTCCAGAGAAGGAGACTCCACCACCTCTCTGGGAAGCCTCTGCCAGGGCTCAGCCACCCTCACACCAAACAAGTTCCTCCTCATGTTCAGATGGAACTTCCCCTGTTCCAGTTTGTACCCGTTCCCTCTTGTCCTGTCCCTGGGCACCACTGAGAAAAGCCTGGCCCCCTCCTCCTGACACCCACCCTTGAAGGATTTATAGGTGTTGATCAGATCCCCCCTCAGCCTTCTCTTCTCCAGACTCAAAAGACCCAAGTCCCTCAGCCTTTCCTCAGCAGAGAGATGCTCCAGTCCCTTGGTCATCTTTGTAGCCTCTGCTGTTCCCTCTCCAGCAGTTCCCTGTCCTTCTGGAACTGGGGAGCCCAGAACTGGTCCCAGTGCTCCAGATGGGGCCTCCCCAGGGCAGAGCAGAGGGGCAGGATGACCTCCCTCCACCTGCTGCTCACACTCTTCCTGATGCCCCCCAGGATGCCCTTGGCCTTCTTGGCCACCAGGGCCCATTGCTGGCTCCTGGGCATCCTGTTGTCCACCAGGACTCCCAGGTCTTTCTCCTCAGAGCTGCTCTCCAGCAGGTCAGCCCCAACCTGTCCTGGTGCAGGCGGTTATTTCTCCCCAGGTGCAGCACCCTACACTTGGCTGGAGCAACTTTAGACAGACTTTAGCAGCTTTATCTGTGCCTCCTCTGAAGCCCTGGAGAGACCATTTCATTCCTTTTCTCTGCAATCTCATGATGTTTCTACCATCTCCCTGCCTTGCAGAATGACGATCCCCCCACTGTGGTGGACACATCTTGGTCCCCAAATGTCCTGCACTGAGCCTCAAAACAGACCAGTGGCCTCCAGCTCCTTCAGGCCTTTTCCTGATTCGCTCCATATCCCATAACTACTGCTGAAATGCAAACATCGGCATGTTAGTGCAAGAACTTGTCCACCCACACCAGGTAAATCGATGACGAGCACCAACAAACTGATCAAGGAGCGCCCAGTGACCCAAATCTTTGGGTTACCTTTTAACAGCAATAAACCTTCCCTTTTACTGCTCTATTTCTAATGCACTTAGAGGACTTTGCTGTGAAACCCTCCGTACACCAAGAACATTTTCCAAACTGGCCCTTTATGGTGAACCACGGCCCAACATTGTGATGGGACCACGCAAGGGGATAGGACATCCTCAAACTGGTCACTGACTGATCTTACCTACTGTCACAAATGCCACCATGTGCATGGGGACAACTATAGCCTGTCTATAGCTGCCCCACAGACACCTGAACTCACAGGAAGGGAGCTGTATATATGATTCTCTCTCTTTAAAGATACATGTGTACAAAAGCACCTTCTTTTTGGATGTTAGGAGAGGTTTAGATTGGATATTGGAAAAAATTTTTACACTGAAAGGATTGTCAAGCCTTGGACCAGGCTGCCCAGGGCAGTGGTGGAGTCCCCATCCCTGGAGGGATTTAAAAGCCGGGCAGACGTGGTGCTGAGGGACATGGGTTAGTGATGGGTTTGTCAGTGTTGGGTTGATGGTTGGACTCAATGATCTGAAAGGTCCCTTCCAACCTGGACAATTCTATGATTCCATGAATCAAGAACCAGGACAGGCAACTAAAGGTTGGCAGCACAGAGCCAGCCAGCTCTGGCTGGTCCGTCCCGCAGCCGCTTGGTACCTTACAGCAGGTTTTGTTGGGTGAGATTTAGTCATTTGAGGAAGATACTGAAACATCCTGAATACTCATACACTGCAAGATCACTATCATCAAAAAACCATAAAAGTCAGAAGGTTGGGCCAGGTTTAGGAATTACACAGTGTCTCAGAAGGGTGCTTAAGGCATCTAATGTATAAATATATCTTTAAAGAGAATCATATATACAGCTGCATCTAGGACTTCTACCAAAGACGTGTGAAAACACATAAAACCAGAAATTATTTGCCAGAGAAAAAGAAAACCTGCCTTTTTCCCAACAGCCACCTGGCAGCACAACGAGCTCAGGCATCTCCCTCTGTAAGGTCCTTCGCAGGTGGGAGTTGGGGGACAAACCCTCGACAAACCCCTCCCTAAGAAGAGCAGGACATGGGGCAGCTTCCTTCTGATGGCTTAACGGAAATAGAGCTTCTCAATACAAGCCACCTGGCAGCACAACGAGCTCAGGCATCTCCCTCTGTAAGGTCCTTCGCAGGTGGGAGTTGGGGGACAAACCCTCGACAAACCCCTCCCTAAGAAGAGCAGGACATTGGGCATCTTCCTTCTGAGGGCTGACATTTGTGGGCTTAAGGGAAACAGAGCTTCCCAATACTATAGAATCATAGGATGGTTTGGAAGGGACCTTAAAGATCATCAAGTTCCATTCCCCCTGCCCTGGGCAGGGACACCTCCCACCACACCAGGTTGCTCCAAGCCCCCTCCAACCTGCCCTTGAACCCCTCCAGGGATGGGGCAGCCACAGCTTCTCTGGCCAACCTGGGCCAGGCTCTCACCACCCTCACACCAAACAAGTTCTTCCCCACATCTCAGCTCCATCTCCCCTCTTGCAGGGTCAAATCCTTCCCCCTCCTCCTAGGGCTCCCCTCCCTCATCCAGAGTCCCTCCCCAGCTTTTCTGGAGCCCCTTGAGGGACTGGAAGGGGCTCCAAGGGCTCCCTGGAGCCTTCTCTTCTCCAGGCTGAACCCCCCCCAGTTCTCTCAGCCTGTCCTCATATTCATACTATAAAGGAGAGACCAAAGAGGGTGCTTGATAAGATTTGAATTGTGAAAAAGCTTTAGCAAACTGTCATTAAAACCCCTTCCAAAAGACCACAGGGACAGAGGAAAACATAATTTGCTGTAAAAGCAGAGGTGGGCAGTATAGATGACAAAACACAAGCACTGAACTAATGATAAGAGGGAAGAAAAGCAATAAAGGGAGAAAAGGGTGACCAACAGGTAAGAAGTTAAAGAGTAAAAGGTGAAAAGTCTTTAAACAGGCTCTCCGAGTGAGCCAGGAGTAAAAATAAAGATAGATAAGGGGGTAAAGGGGTAGGTGGTGGAGCGGTTCATCACATGGCAGGTGAAGAAGATTAAGGTAACCAAACAACACGGGCTAACTAGGAACACGGTAGGTGCCTGGAAGGTGGGGAAAGAGCTTATCCTGGCCACAATAAAGGAAAATGAAAAGCCCCAAGTGAAGTGAGGGATTGGGAACGGGGAAGGCAGAGCCCTGGACTGCTCCCTGCCTGGGCGAGCACCTCTTTCTAGTGGGACCTTTCAGGCCTTCACAGCAACCAGACTGCAATTAGGGGTTTACTTTTTAAGGCAAACCCAAGAAACATATTTCTACTGTATAAAAAAAAAAAAAAAACCAAAACTTTTTAAGGCTAGAGGCTAAAGCATATCTTTAGATCACGAATCCAATCTGATGGCTCTTTCAGCGGTGTTCAGAAATAAACTGTGTGTAACTTATGTCAACCAGATCAAAAAAACACGCTGGGTTTTTTGGCGTGGTTTTTTGACCATGGTTTTGGCATGGTTTTTTGACCAAACCAACAGCAGCATCAAAGCAACAGGCAGAGAATCTAACCAAGGAACTCAAAGCAGGCAACCCAACCAGCATTTAACACAGACCTTTAATAATTTCCTCTAAACAAAAAAAAACCTTTGGTTTTTCTTGCTATTTAAATTGAATTGAATTTCATTAGTAACTCTCTAGGAGAGGGATGCAGTCAAAAATTTCCCAGCTTGTGGTCTGTGGTGGGGTCAGGCTCAAAGCTGCTTTGGGGCAACAGAATTAAAGTAGTTTTGAGACACGAGCAGAAGCTTTATTTGGGCACTGACTTCTGACAGCTCTGGCCAAGACACTGACACAAAGCACTAAGAAGCCCATACGTCTGTTGGCTCTCCATAGGCAAACTCTTCAAATAAATCTGGCACTCCACTTTTTGCTAGTTTTCGTTTTAAAGGAGTATTTAAACAAATCCTCGAACTCTATCCTTTATCAAAGAAAGGTAATTTGAACTACACAGGCTCCTTTCTGTGGATTCCCCAAGCGAGCCACAGGTATTTCATAGAATCATAGAATCATAGAATGGTTTGGGTTGGAAGGGACCTTAAAGATCATCTAGTTCCAACCCCCCTGCCCTGGGCAGGGACACCTCCCACCAGACCAGGTTGCTCAAATAGCCATCCAGCCTGGCCTTGAACACCTCCAGTGATGGGGCATCCACGACCTCCCTGGGCAACCTGTTCCAGTGCCTCACCACCCTCACTGTAAAGAATTTCTTCCTAGTATCTAACCTAAATTTCCCCTCCACCAGCTTAAAACCATTGCCCCTTGTCCTGTCGCTACTCTTCTTTGTAAAGAGTCCCTCTCCGGCTCTTCTGTAGGCTCCTTTCAGGTACTGAAAGGCTGTTATAAGGTCTCCCCGGAGCCTTCTCTTCTCCAGGCTGAACAACCCCAGCTCTCTCAGCCTGTCTTCATAGGAGAGGCGCTCCATCCCTCTGATCATCCTCGTGGCCCTCGTATTTCCCCAATTTAATGTTAAAAAGGAGTTTCCCATGGGGGTCCTAGGCAACTGCCCTTCCCTTTTTGGGCTAAAGGAAAAACCAACCCACCTTGCGGTCTCCTTCCACTCCATCTCTTGTCCATCGACGGCCAGCAGCTCATCCAGCTCGGTGAAGAGCTGCGGGGGTGCCGGGCTGTCATCTTCCTCTCCGAGGATGAAGCGGATGCGTTCGGCGGCGGGGGAGACTGCGGAGGTGAAAATACTGCGGTTAACGGCCTGGGAGATGACCAGGGAGGTGCGGCTCCTCTCCTTCCCCTGCTCCCCAAAGCCATTCAGCTGTTTCTCCAGGCCGTCCTGTCCATCTGACATCCTAGTCGCCGTGCGGGCGGAGGGGTGGCCACCTCCCTCTCTCCCCCTTTCCTTGCCTCTCGCTTAACTTCTTAAAAGTTGTTCCAGCTGGGAGTAAAGTTCAGCAAAACTCGCCTCTTCCTACAGTCCTTAACTATCTTACAGCAATTTGCTGCCCTTGTAAAAAAAAAAAAAAGAAAAAGAAGAAAAAAATGCTCTATCAAGCTCAAAACCAATATGCTCTACGGTGCGTGCCCGAGGACCTTTCGCCCTCTGCTCAGCTGAGATCCCCTTCGCCCCCTTTTTTATATGACGTAAAACCAGTTTCAGCCGAACCCCTTTTGGGGCTCGCTGCGAGGGCATCCCATGGCTGGCTCTCTCCCCTCCCTGCCACCAAGGCTGAGGCTACCATTGGCCTGCCAGGCAGGCTGGAACCTCCCCAGACCCACCGCTGGAATATTTAACAGGAAGGTTGTCTCATCTATACATGAAGAATGTGACCCAACGCATTTAGTCAGGCACCAATGCACCGAAAAAAAACAACTGCTCCCCCATTGGGGAAAGACTGCCCATTTAGGCAAAAGAAACCGTGTTCAACACACGCTCCTTTGATAGCACAAAGTCCATTGGCATTATTAGCTCAAGAAAAATTAGCAGAAACCCCTTCCTGGTTAAGACACACACCTGCCTCATAATTAAAACCCAAGAACATCACCGTCCATGTCCCAAGAGCTAAAGGCATCTCCCAAAGGCAACAGGAGCTCACACCTCAGGAGACACCTTGCTGAAGGACTTCTTGGGGTCTACAGCTTTTTTCTGATCATATCACCTTAAAAGGAAGGGGTGGTCATGTGAAATTTTAAGACAGACATCCTTTCTGCTGAATGTTTATTAGCATTAGAGTTAAAGAGCAGACTATGAACTTTGGACAGTTCTGCTAAAAACTCCTTTCTTTTCAAAAGATCAGCTGTCTGTCTGTTGCAAAATAATTAATTACATCAGGTGTCCAATCCCCATTGATTTTTCCAGGGTAAACAAAGTCTCAATTTGTAATGTGAAAAAAGGAATCAGTAAAAACATGCCCCTTCCTCCCCTCTTTTTATTTTTTTTTAGAAAAAGAAACTTTCTTCTTTAGTTACTCAGCAAAGGTTGATGCAAATTCATTTCTTCATCAGTTAGGAGGGATGATGATTTCATAACACAAACCAGATTTCTGTTGAAAGCATATTTGCAGTCATAAATGCCCTTGCCATTCCCTGAGCACCCACCTACATTGCCCTGCGACACGTGTAGGAGAGATAACAACATATCAGAGAATCATAGAATGGGTTGGGTTGGAAGGGACCCTAAAGATCATCTTGTTCCACCCCCTGCCCTGGGCAGGGACACCTCCCACTAGACCAGGTTGCTCAAAGCCCCGTCCAACCTGGCCTTGAATGGAGCCACACATCTGGAAACCCCGGCAGCACTCAGCCCAGGACAGTATCGGGAGTATGGGTTGATGGGCACCCCAGCAGCTACCAGTCTTTTGGCTTTAAATGGAGCCACGTGTCCCTTCTTCAACATCCCAACCCAGCCCCAGAGAAGGCAACTTCTGAAGATGTCTTCAGAGTGCTGCTGGTTCTGCTAAATGGGCTGGAAAGAGATTTCCCCCATCCCTGGAGGGGTTCAAAGCCAGGTTGGAGGGGGCTTTGAGAAACCTGGTCTAGTGGGAGGTGTCCCTGCCCAGGGCAGGGGGTTCGAACTGGATGATCTATAAGGTCCCTTCCAACCCAAACCATGATCCTATGATTCCTTCTCTCACTTCAACGGGAGCAGGGACACTTGTGTATCCCCAACCATTTCCACCTCCCTGAGATGTGGTCCCTACCGCTCTTCTCTGTAGCTCTGTATAGAACAGTCCTTGACAATCCCCAGCACAAATAAAGAACTGCCCATCACCACTCCTCTCCCAAGCTCATCATTTCAAGGGTATAATTTCATAATTACAGTTACCTTAACCATGGCTGTCTCAGAACATGGGCTCCCACAGCCTTTAGACACTGACCAACTGGTCCGTGCCTCTGCCACCACATCACCCAAGCCACACGATGCATCACCCGAGCCACGCGTTGCCCATGGCTCAGTGAAATTCCCAGACTGGCTACACAAAGGGGCTTTCCCATCAGTCCTTCCTTTGAGACAATCCATCACTGCCCAGAAAAACAAAAGCTTTCCTTTGATACGCTCCTGACACACAGGAGAGAAAAATACTGCTAAGCTGAATTCACTGACGTTCACTTACAGAAAAATACACTTCAACCTTCTTGGTCATTAGCACTTTCATAAAACCACTAGTTCCTACAGAAATTACCTTTTTTCTCAAAGGTATTTCTCAAATGAGCATTTGATTCTTTGGCTTGGATGTAACAGAGGCACTTTGCAGAACAGCTCCAAAAGATTATCTGCAAACACGTCACCTTATGCGTGAAAATTGCCCTTGCCATTATAAAAGCAATTTGGACTAAAAAAAATCTGCACCTAAAACACATTTAAAACAAACATTAGTATAAATAATTGAGATTATCCAATTCTAAAAACGCAATTAGGCGTAACACTTCATAGAGCCAGCCCCAATCAACCACGGCGGTGGGAAGGGCCTGGGGAATTTGAGGTGGGTGACCACAGCTCGTGGCTGGTGGTGTCTGAGCTCGGCTGTCACCCTGCAGAGCACCCCTGGCGTGGACATTCCATCACCTTCCCCCTCAATCTGCACCAATGGCTCTCAATATTTGGAACAGGATTTAAATATCACAGCTAGAAAAGCAGTAAAATAAATTTCCATCCTATCGCTTCAAAAAGCAAGGGGCTGGTGCGTGGAAGAGCCTGTAAGAGAAGTGACCGCGGAGCTTCTAGAGCTGCTGAAGGTATAGGTGGCAGCTGATAGGAAAATTCTCTCTTTTTGGTCATTCTGAAGTGGTTTTATTACATGGAGGTGTTACCCTGACATCCCATAACACCATAATTCCACAACATTTTGTTCCCCAAACTGCATCGTGAGAAAAACTAGAGAAAGGCTCCCACCCAAGCTGGAGGTCCATCACACGCCACCCTTTCCTTCTCTTCTTCTTTCCTTTGTTTTCCCTAATTTCCAATTAGCTGCACTTAGCGCAGATGATAAGGTTCAAAACCCAATTAAAGGAATTTGCTGGGTCACAGGTCTCCTATGGCTTGCTTTACCACATGTTCTTTATTGCGATTTTGTAGGTTAATGGGCCGTTTATGGGTTGTTTATGTGCTCTCTTTAGCAAGGAGAACATATTTCCATCCTAATCTCCGGGGGCGAACACTGTGTGCTCAGTGCGGGACGGACGGCCCCGGTATGGGGCTTAAGAAACCAGAGAGCAATTAACCTGGGGAGG
This sequence comes from Calidris pugnax, assembly GCF_001431845.1. Lineage (NCBI taxonomy): Eukaryota > Metazoa > Chordata > Aves > Charadriiformes > Scolopacidae > Calidris > Calidris pugnax. Next base: position 391,346 of record NW_015090808.1, on the reverse strand, counting down.
AGAAGAAGGAGGGGGGGGGTGAACTCTCCAGACCTCCCCCCTTGCCCGACCTTTGAGCACCAGCCTCCCCCAGCCTTGACCATCACCTTCGCTTCGACCTACTCCCTCCAGTTTAGGAGCTGCTGGAACCAGCACCACCAAGGCCAAGACCAGCCGCCGCCGAGCCCTTTTTCATTTTAATTTTCCTCGCAGTTTCATTCAAGAAACAACCTGATGATCCACAGACATATGTAGCAGAGAAAATGCTAATCCACGGATTTAGATGGCTGGGATTATATTTCTACCCACCCCACCCCCCCCAGCCCCGAATGGGAGAGGAATTAAGGTATTAATTGCAGATGGTAAAATGCTCCCATGCAACATTTAAAGGGAGGTATTGCCATCCGGGAGGGACAACCCTTCCCTCCCCCTTGTCCCCTCTCCCGTTGGGTCACAGGCGGTCCATGAGGTGGCTTATAAAATCCATCACTTTGCAGAAGAGAGCGAACACATCAGCAGTTTCTCCCAGTTCAGCTCAGGCCAATTACGAGTACAATTTATACCCTCGGGTTCCCAAAGGCAAAATCAATCTCCATCAACGGAGAGAAACTCTCCGGGAGCTCGGAAATAGGGAGAGACACATTTCTAGCATGACAACCTCAAATCAGCCCCAGCTGAGCTTCCCAGCCCGGCACCAGTGATGGAAGAGCTGGTGCGGTGCCTGCGGGGCTCCCTGTCACCCACGGAAATGCCGGGGGGCTTCGTTGGACCAAAGAGTATCCTAAAGTCACCTCCCGTGCTGCAATGCCAAGTTACAAGTGTCTTGGTTGTCATGGGTGGAAGATGGTCATAGCATGGTTCTCTAGGAGTACCGTGGTGCCTTGGGATGGGGCGACTCATCGGTGTTGAGGTACAAGTAAAACAGCCTCTTCTCCAGCCTTCAGCACAGGAAGGACATGGAGGTGTTGGAGCAGGGCCAGAGGAGGCCATGGAGATGCTGGGAGGGCTGGAGCCCCTCTGCTGGGAGGGGGGGCTGAGAGAGTTGGGGGGTTCAGCCTGGAGAAGAGAAGGCTCCAGGGAGACCTTGGAGCCCCTTCCAGTCCGTCAAGGGGATCCAGGAGAGATGGGGAGGGACTCTGGATGAGGGAGGGGAGCCCTAGGAGGAGGGGGAAGGGTTTGACCCTGCAAGAGGGGAGATGGAGCTGAGATGTGGGGAAGAAGTTCTTTGGTGTGAGGGTGGTGAGAGCCTGGCCCAGGTTGGCCAGAGAAGCTGTGGCTGCCCCATCCCTGGAGGGACTGAAGGCCAGGTTGGAGGGGGCTTGGAGCAACCTGGTGTGGTGGGAGGTGTCCCTGCCCAGGGCAGGGGGTGGCACTCGATACAGGGTCTTTAACATCAGGTTCCAACCTGAACCATTCTAGGATTCTACAATTCCAACCAACCAACCAACATGATTTTCCTGTTTTTTTCACCTTGCAGTTACCAGGGACACTTCTAAACACCCTTGGGACCTTCACCTCTCTCAACTGCTTCCTTCATTCGAGGCCAGAAAGAGCATCTAACAAGTTCTCTGTTAACTCTGAAGTCCATCAGCAGATTAAAGCAGTTTTGAGACACGAGCAGAAGCTTTATTTGGGCACTGACTTATAACAGCTCTGGCCAAGACACTGACACAAAGCCCTAAGAAGCCCATACGTCTGTTGGCTCTCCATAGGCAAACTCTTCAAATAAATCTGGCACTCCAGTTTTTGCTAGTTTTCGTTTTAAAGGAGTATTTAAACAAATCCTCGAACTCTATCCTTTATCAAAGAAAGGTAATTTGAACTACACAGGCTCCTTTCTGTGGATTCCCCAAGCGAGCCACAGGTATTTCATAGAATCATAGAATCATAGAATGGTTTGGGTTGGAAGGAACCTTAAAGATCATCTAGTTCCAACCCCCCTGCCCTGGGCAGGGACACCTCCCACCAGACCAGGTTGCTCAAATAGCCATCCAGCCTGGCCTTGAACACCTCCAGTGATGGGGCATCCACGACCTCCCTGGGCAACCTGTTCCAGTGCCTCACCACCCTCACTGTAAAGAATTTCTTCCTAGTATCTAACCTAAATTTCCCCTCCACCAGCTTAAAACCATTGCCCCTTGTCCTGTCGCTACTCTTCTTTGTAAAGAGTCCCTCTCCGGCTCTTCTGTAGGCTCCTTTCAGGTACTGAAAGGCTGTTATAAGGTCTCCCCGGAGCCTTCTCTTCTCCAGGCTGAACAACCCCAGCTCTCTCAGCCTGTCTTCATAGGAGAGGTGCTCCATCCCTCTGATCATCCTCGTGGCCCTCGTATTTCCCCAATTTAATGTTAAAAAGGAGTTTCCCATGGGGGTCCTAGGCAACTGCCCTTCCCTTTTTGGGCTAAAGGAAAAACCAACCCACCTTGCGGTCTCCTTCCACTCCATCTCTTGTCCATCGACGGCCAGCAGCTCATCCAGCTCGGTGAAGAGCTGCGGGGGTGCCGGGCTGTCATCTTCCTCTCCGAGGATGAAGCGGATGCGTTCGGCGGCGGGGGAGACTGCGGAGGTGAAAATACTGCGGTTAACGGCCTGGGAGATGACCAGGGAGGTGCGGCTCCTCTCCTTCCCCTGCTCCCCAAAGCCATTCAGCTGTTTCTCCAGGCCGTCCTGTCCATCTGACATCCTAGTCGCCGTGCGGGCGGAGGGGTGGCCACCTCCCTCTCTCCCCCTTTCCTTGCCTCTCGCTTAACTTCTTAAAAGTTGTTCCAGCTGGGAGTAAAGTTCAGCAAAACTCGCCTCTTCCTACAGTCCTTAACTATCTTACAGCAATTTGCTGCCCTTGTAAAAAAAAAAAAAAGAAAAAGAAGAAAAAAATGCTCTATCAAGCTCAAAACCAATATGCTCTACGGTGCGTGCCCGAGGACCTTTCGCCCTCTGCTCAGCTGAGATCCCCTTCGCCCCCTTTTTTATATGACGTAAAACCAGTTTCAGCCGAACCCCTTTTGGGGCTCGCTGCGAGGGCATCCCATGGCTGGCTCTCTCCCCTCCCTGCCACCAAGGCTGAGGCTACCATTGGCCTGCCAGGCAGGCTGGAACCTCCCCAGACCCACCGCTGGAATATTTAACAGGAAGGTTGTCTCATCTATACATGAAGAATGTGACCCAACGCATTTAGTCAGGCACCAATGCACCGAAAAAAAACAACTGCTCCCCCATTGGGGAAAGACTGCCCATTTAGGCAAAAGAAACCGTGTTCAACACACGCTCCTTTGATAGCACAAAGTCCATTGGCATTATTAGCTCAAGAAAAATTAGCAGAAACCCCTTCCTGGTTAAGACACACACCTGCCTCATAATTAAAACCCAAGAACATCACCGTCCATGTCCCAAGAGCTAAAGGCATCTCCCAAAGGCAACAGGAGCTCACACCTCAGGAGACACCTTGCTGAAGGACTTCTTGGGGTCTACAGCTTTTTTCTGATCATATCACCTTAAAAGGAAGGGGTGGTCATGTGAAATTTTAAGACAGACATCCTTTCTGCTGAATGTTTATTAGCATTAGAGTTAAAGAGCAGACTATGAACTTTGGACAGTTCTGCTAAAAACTCCTTTCTTTTCAAAAGATCAGCTGTCTGTCTGTTGCAAAATAATTAATTACATCAGGTGTCCAATCCCCATTGATTTTTCCAGGGTAAACAAAGTCTCAATTTGTAATGTGAAAAAAGGAATCAGTAAAAACATGCCCCTTCCTCCCCTCTTTTTATTTTTTTTTAGAAAAAGAAACTTTCTTCTTTAGTTACTCAGCAAAGGTTGATGCAAATTCATTTCTTCATCAGTTAGGAGGGATGATGATTTCATAACACAAACCAGATTTCTGTTGAAAGCATATTTGCAGTCATAAATGCCCTTGCCATTCCCTGAGCACCCACCTACATTGCCCTGCGACACGTGTAGGAGAGATAACAACATATCAGAGAATCATAGAATGGGTTGGGTTGGAAGGGACCCTAAAGATCATCTTGTTCCACCCCCTGCCCTGGGCAGGGACACCTCCCACTAGACCAGGTTGCTCAAAGCCCCGTCCAACCTGGCCTTGAATGGAGCCACACATCTGGAAACCCCGGCAGCACTCAGCCCAGGACAGTATCGGGAGTATGGGTTGATGGGCACCCCAGCAGCTACCAGTCTTTTGGCTTTAAATGGAGCCACGTGTCCCTTCTTCAACATCCCAACCCAGCCCCAGAGAAGGCAACTTCTGAAGATGTCTTCAGAGTGCTGCTGGTTCTGCTAAATGGGCTGGAAAGAGATTTCCCCCATCCCTGGAGGGGTTCAAAGCCAGGTTGGAGGGGGCTTTGAGAAACCTGGTCTAGTGGGAGGTGTCCCTGCCCAGGGCAGGGGGGTTGGAACTGGATGATCTAGAAGGTCCCTTCCAACCCAAACCATGATCCTATGATTCCTTTTCTCACTTCAACAGAAGCAGGGACACTTGTGTATCCCCAACCATTTCCACCTCCCTGAGATGTGGTCCCTACCGCTCTTCTCTGTAGCTCTGTATAGAACAGTCCTTGACAATCCCCAGCACAAATAAAGAACTGCCCATCACCACTCCTCTCCCAAGCTCATCATTTCAAGGGTATAATTTCATAATTACAGTTACCTTAACCATGGCTGTCTCAGAACATGGGCTCCCACAGCCTTTAGACACTGACCAACTGGTCCGTGCCTCTGCCACCACATCACCCAAGCCACACGATGCATCACCCGAGCCACGCGTTGCCCATGGCTCAGTGAAATTCCCAGACTGGCTACACAAAGGGGCTTTCCCATCAGTCCTTCCTTTGAGACAATCCATCACTGCCCAGAAAAACAAAAGCTTTCCTTTGATACGCTCCTAACACACAGGAGAGAAAAATACTGCTAAGCTGAATTCACTGACGTTCACTTACAGAAAAATACACTTCAACCTTCTTGGTCATTAGCACTTTCATAAAACCACTAGTTCCTACAGAAATTACCTTTTTTCTCAAAGGTATTTCTCAAATGAGCATTTGATTCTTTGGCTTGGATGTAACAGAGGCACTTTGCAGAACAGCTCCAAAAGATTATCTGCAAACACGTCACCTTATGCGTGAAAATTGCCCTTGCCATTATAAAAGCAATTTGGACTAAAAAAAATCTGCACCTAAAACACATTTAAAACAAACATTAGTATAAATAATTGAGATTATCCAATTCTAAAAACGCAATTAGGCGTAACACTTCATAGAGCCAGCCCCAATCAACCACGGCGGTGGGAAGGGCCTGGGGAATTTGAGGTGGGTGACCACAGCTCGTGGCTGGTGGTGTCTGAGCTCGGCTGTCACCCTGCAGAGCACCCCTGGCGTGGACATTCCATCACCTTCCCCCTCAATCTGCACCAATGGCTCTCAATATTTGGAACAGGATTTAAATATCACAGCTAGAAAAGCAGTAAAATAAATTTCCATCCTATCGCTTCAAAAAGCAAGGGGCTGGTGCGTGGAAGAGCCTGTAAGAGAAGTGACCGCGGAGCTTCTAGAGCTGCTGAAGGTATAGGTGGCAGCTGATAGGAAAATTCTCTCTTTTTGGTCATTCTGAAGTGGTTTTATTACATGGAGGTGTTACCCTGACATCCCATAACACCATAATTCCACAACATTTTGTTCCCCAAACTGCATCGTGAGAAAAACTAGAGAAAGGCTCCCACCCAAGCTGGAGGTCCATCACACGCCACCCTTTCCTTCTCTTCTTCTTTCCTTTGTTTTCCCTAATTTCCAATTAGCTGCACTTAGCGCAGATGATAAGGTTCAAAACCCAATTAAAGGAATTTGCTGGGTCACAGGTCTCCTATGGCTTGCTTTACCACATGTTCTTTATTGCGATTTTGTAGGTTAATGGGCCGTTTATGGGTTGTTTATGTGCTCTCTTTAGCAAGGAGAACATATTTCCATCCTAATCTCCGGGGGCGAACACTGTGTGCTCAGTGCGGGACGGACGGCCCCGGTATGGGGCTTAAGAAACCAGAGAGCAATTAACCTGGGGAGGAGAAGAAGGAGGGGGGGGGTGAACTCTCCAGACCTCCCCCCTTGCCCGACCTTTGAGCACCAGCCTCCCCCAGCCTTGACCATCACCTTCGCTTCGACCTACTCCCTCCAGTTTAGGAGCTGCTGGAACCAGCACCACCAAGGCCAGGACCAGCCGCCGCTGAGCCCTTTTTCATTTTAATTTTCCTCGCAGTCTCATTCAAGAAACAACCTGATGATCCACAGACATATGTAGCAGAGAAAATGCTAATCCACGGATTTAGATGGCTGGGATTATATTTCCCACCCCACCCTCCCCCCAGCCCCGAATGGGAGAGGAATTAAGGTATTAATTGCAGATGGTAAAATGCTCCCATGCAACATTTAAAGGGAGGTATTGCCATCCGGGAGGGACAACCCTTCCCTCCCCCTTGTCCCCTCTCCTGTTGGGTCACAGGCGGTCCATGAGGTGGCTTATAAAATCCATCACTTTGCAGAAGAGAGCGAACACATCAGCAGTTTCTCCCAGTTCAGCTCAGGCCAATTACGAGTACAATTTATACCCTCGGGTTCCCAAAGGCAAAATCAATCTCCATCAACGGAGAGAAACTCTCCGGGAGCTCGGAAATAGGGAGAGACACATTTCTAGCATGACAACCTCAAATCAGCCCCAGCTGAGCTTCCCAGCCCGGCACCAGTGATGGAAGAGCTGGTGCGGTGCCTGCGGGGCTCCCTGTCACCCACGGAAATGCCGGGGGGCTTCGTTGGACCAAAGAGTATCCTAAAGTCACCTCCCGTGCTGCAATGCCAAGTTACAAGTGTCTTGGTTGTCATGGGTGGAAGATGGTCATAGCATGGTTCTCTAGGAGTACCGTGGTGCCTTGGGATGGGGCGACTCATCGGTGTTGAGGTACAAGTAAAACAGCCTCTTCTCCAGCCTTCAGCACAGGAAGGACATGGAGGTGTTGGAGCAGGGCCAGAGGAGGCCATGGAGATGCTGGGAGGGCTGGAGCCCCTCTGCTGGGAGGGGGGGCTGAGAGAGTTGGGGGGTTCAGCCTGGAGAAGAGAAGGCTCCAGGGAGACCTTGGAGCCCCTTCCAGTCCGTCAAGGGGATCCAGGAGAGATGGGGAGGGACTCTGGATGAGGGAGGGGAGCCCTAGGAGGAGGGGGAAGGGTTTGACCCTGCAAGAGGGGAGATGGAGCTGAGATGTGGGGAAGAAGTTCTTTGGTGTGAGGGTGGTGAGAGCCTGGCCCAGGTTGGCCAGAGAAGCTGTGGCTGCCCCATCCCTGGAGGGACTGAAGGCCAGGTTGGAGGGGGCTTGGAGCAACCTGGTGTGGTGGGAGGTGTCCCTGCCCAGGGCAGGGGGTGGCACTCGATACAGGGTCTTTAACATCAGGTTCCAACCTGAACCATTCTAGGATTCTACAATTCCAACCAACCAACCAACATGATTTTCCTGTTTTTTTCACCTTGCAGTTACCAGGGACACTTCTAAACACCCTTGGGACCTTCACCTCTCTCAACTGCTTCCTTCATTCGAGGCCAGAAAGAGCATCTAACAAGTTATCTGTACACTCTGAAGTCCATCAGCAGCTACAAAAACCCCCAAGAGACCTGGCATAAATCCTTCCGCAAAGCCTGCGGTAACATTATCAAGCAAGGCTATTTGTCAAATGTGCTTTCCAAATACGCTCATTAACACAAGGACATGATTATACTCCCATTAATTTCTGGGGCTGCCCTCGCTCAGCCAGAACTCGGTTCAAGTCAATCTGAAGTCAGAGAGGAGCCAGTTGAGTGAAACACCTGTACAGAGACTTTTATCAGATTTAAAGTCATTTTCCTTCTCGTTCAGCCGACTTCTCTTCCAAAATCAATCCATCACCCAAAACAATTTTAATTGTGCATTAATGTCGACACAAGATCTCACGCAGCTTAATCATTTCCGTTTATGATTTATACCTTTGATCAAGTGCCTTTCATTCTCCTGACTGTTCTTGCAGAGACAAGCCCTGGAATCACAGCATTTTTAGATGCAATCCAAGGCACTGTCTGGGGGGAAGCTCCCACTAAGGAAACCCGCTGAGAAAACCCCACGCTCCGCTCGGCGTTACCAATGAGAGCAGCAAACTGGGCAGTGTTACTGGTCTGACCCCCCTGATGGCAACAACCCCTTCTCCATCTCAGCCTCACGCCCTGCAGATCCCAGCGAAACACAAGCAGAGAGCTCTGCAGACACAGGCAGAGCAAAACTGCCCCATCTCAGCCTCACGCCCTGCAGATCCCAGTGAAACACAAGCAGAGAGCTCCACAGACACAGGCAGAGCAAAACTGCTCCTAAAGACAGAAAACTGGGGGGAAAAAAAGGAAAAACCACAATTGCAACTCATTTTGATTTTGATTCTCCCTTGGTACAACTCTCAGCTGCAGGACAGGCTGTGGACACTCACTGTGTCCCCTGCAGCCCCTGTCACAACAGGGGTGTCAGCAGAAGCAGCAGTACCCTGATTACACGGCGCTGATAAGAGCAGAATTCACGCTGCCTCGGTCTCACAGTGAGGATTCCTGCTCTGCAAGGAGTGGTTTAATGGAGGTGAGAGCTAGTTCAGGTCCTCAGTCTGGCAAAACCTGCGGAGGAAAGCTTCTCCATCAAGGCCAAGGTGAGATCTGACAGTGAGAATGTGAGATGAGACTCAAGAGCACCTTTATTGGGAGGGACCCTTTATCAGGAACCTTTATCAGAAGCTTTATCCTATAGTGATAGGACGAGGGGTAATGGCTTCAAACTCAAAGAGGGGAGATGGAGCTGAGATGTTTGCTGTGAGGGTGGTGAGAGCCTGGCCCAGGTTGGCCAGAGAAGCTGTGGCTGCCCCATCCCTGGAGGGGTTCAAGGCCAGGTTGGAGGGGGCTTGGAGCAACCTGGGCTGGTGGGAGGTGTCCCTGACAACTCAAACCATTCTATAATTCTATGAAGCAGGGAAGACTTTTATGGCTCACAGTTTCACCAGCTTTGTTGGAAGACTAACCCAAACAGAGTCATACCTAAACCCAGGAGTCACTAAAAATCATCATCTTGGACACCATGCATCATCACGTATGACATCCAACACGTTGAGCCAAGGCTATGGGGTAAGGCAAAGGATGGTATCTCAGTTTAACTGCAACACTGCTCAGCACTTCTGCTCCTGTTAGAGCACAGTGCACAGACCCCTGCAATTCCTGCACCTTTGTGGCTAAGGACCTTTATTCCCTTTAAGGAAAGGTCAAAATAGGCAATCCCACTTTCTGCAGAAAAACCCAGGTGAGAAAGGATTTCCTGACTCCCCAAGTGCTCTGTCAAGCGAAAGCCTCCTTGAGCACCACTGAAGAAGTCAACTGCAGGAAGCTTCACAGAAACGCTCGCACCTCAAAATGCTCCACAGGGTCCCCCAGAACCCACCTCCAGATGATCACCTCCCCAGCTGATCACTCCAAGCCAGCCTGAGAATTTCTTTTTTTTCCTTATTTTGTTTCTTTTCTTCTAGAGAAGAATGACAGCTTTTTGACCCCGCACTCGGCACTGGTTGGTTGTGAGGCAGATTAGACTTGTCCACAGGCAGAACTTGGCAGCCTGGAGGGAACACTCACCCCAATTCCCATCCTGGGCTGTTTCTCTCATGGCTACGGGTACAAAAGTGGAAAATGCCATTCAAGCTGCTTGGTCTACCTTGAAGCCAACATCTCCCATCCTTCCATCATGACCTGTTCCAGCACAGAATGAACCACATTGACTGCCCCTTGAATAATCAATTTTTTTTGCTGTACTGCATGGTTGTACACATTCTACCATAAGCTCCTCTGCAGCATGCGGCCCAGATTAAGTCTTTGATCTGCAACAAAATCTTCAGCATTAGACAAATGCTCACTAATAACATATTCTCTCAAGTGCCAGAAGAACGGCAGCTTTTACGTAACGATTTGCTGAGCATTCTCAGCTCCCTTTGTCTTCAGTGCTGCTGAGATCACGTACAGAAGGTTTGTCTGTGGATATTTTATTGACCCATTCCTTGGAGAAATGGTCTTCAGAGTGCTGCTGGTCCTGCTAAATGGGCTGGAAAGAGATTTGCCCCATCCCTGGAGGGGTTCAAGGGCAGGTTGGAGGGGGCTTGGAGCAACCTGGTCTGGTGGGAGGTGTCCCTGCCCAGGGCAGGGGGTTGGAACTCGATGATCTTCAAGGTCCCTTCCAACCCAAACCATTCTATGATTCTATGACAGGAAAAAGACCTTTTTCTCAAACACACCTCAAACCAACTCCTCTCTAGCAGCCAGCTCACGTGGAGAAGGTGTGAAATGTGGACAATCCCTCTGGCAACCTGATAAACAAGAAGTCACTCAGCCTTAACATAAAAGGCACTGCCTATAAAAGAAGAAAGATTACTAATTCCAACCACACAGTTATGAAAGACAGACCACTCCTAAGGCCTAATGATGAACTTTTCCCAACGTTGTTCCACCTGACACTGTCCGTAACCGTCTTCAAAAATTGTCTGCTTTTTTTTCTGTGGCAGACAATAACAATAATATCTCTATAACACCTCAGGAGCAGAGGCAGTCACATACTCCAAAGGAAATGCATTATTGATAGCCTCCTGCAGACACACGATTAGCAGGTTGAGCCAGGCTGAATATTTAATATATTAACGGCGCGAGCCTCTGCCCACTCAAATCAGCGCAAGGTTCCACTGATTTCTCGGGTGTGGAATCGGGGGTAGGTAGACCACGCCATCCTCCGTGGGTTATGTTGTAGCTAGATGCTAATCCGCAGTGACTAGCTTCCAAACTGCTAGGAAAACAGGAAATTTCTCTTTCTCTATCACTTTTTTTTAAAATTTTCTCAACCCACAGAGTGCCATTTTTAATTACATCAAAGGCGGCGATGCCTCTGACGCTTATTTTTACTAAACAACTAGCCCAAGCCCCGTAACAAACCTCACTGTTTATAAGCCCTGGCATGATATAAACTACAGAACAAGCAATTAATTACAGAATATGGATAACAACGGTATTTTTTGCCTAGTGCTGGAGGTCAGCCATCTTACTTCAAGTCGTGCGAAACTGCCACGGCAGCACATTTTTAAGGAGCTATTACCCAGCTGTTGCCAAAAAGACTTTAATAAAGAAAAAAGCAGCATGGAGAGAAAGCCTGGGTGGTTGGTTTTTTTTTTCTGAGCTTTGTAACGTTCTCCCGCTGTCAGAGGGATACAGGATGCTGCCTGGCATCACACCTCCCTCGGAACCGAGCAACAGTCAGGTCTCCAGTTAAACCATTTGGTGGCCCAGTGGTTGCCTTATATAAGGAAGTTCAAAAATTGCTCCTTAATTCTCAACGTTTTTTCTTTTTCTTTGGCTTTTCTCTGATTTCCTTTGAAAAGCAGCCTGGCTTCCACAGCCTCTGGCAGAGACGTGTGCCGTCTACCTCCCTGGAATGCTGCTGGGGTGCTATACCAGTATCTTTGAACATCTTAATCACACTAGTGATCGTGCACAACTCCTTCCACCGGCATCAACGACCACACCGTGGGCACAAGGACACTGCTCCACAGCCTAGCACAACAGAAAATTCCCATTTCTCTGGTCAACAACAACAAAAAAAACCCATTTTCTTTTCCAACACTGTAAGGCGGCTCCCCCAAAGACAATTTTGAAGGTGTTTTTGGTGTGACCCAGTCCCTGATTAGAATCATAGAATCATAGAATCATTGAGGTTGGAAGAGACCCTTGGGATCATGGAGTCCAACCATCAACCCTACTCTACAAAGTCCTCCCCTACACCATATCCCTCAGTACCCCATCTAAACGTCCCTTAAACACATCCAGGGATGGGGACTCCACCACCTCCCTGGGCAGCCTATTCCAATGCCCCACCACTCTTTCAGTGAAAAATTCCTGATTAAGTGTTGTCATCTCCTTGCACCAGCTACCAGCCCTCCTGCCTGGCCATCAGTTCAGTTCACCATCGATCGTTCACTCGTGTCCCCTTTTTTAGTTAATGGCGAGGGGACGGTGACATTTTTAAGGACACAGCTACAACAACTCTGGGCTCTTTTCCTGAATTTAAACTTCCACGCAGTGACAAGAAGAAACTTTCCTGTCCCTCTCTGCGCTGTAAAACCAGCCCCGCGGCTGCAATAGAGGATTTTCTGCCTATTAAGCGCTTCTCACAAAGCAGGGTTTCATCATTCTCTATTTGTCCCCTCCAATCAATCTCCCCGTCAGCTCTGACCACTTCAGCCCCTTCTAGAAGTCTTCTTCCAGCGAGGGCTCGACAGAAGAGCCCGACCCACAGAGGAAGGAAGCCCTGGGCGAGCGCGAGGGGGGTTTTTAATTTATATCCCCGCAGCCCCCGTGTGCGCCGAGCCCTTTGTCCCCTGGGCTTTTCAGCCCTTGTCTCCGGCTGAAATGGAGCCCATCTCCGTTGCCAGGCAGGGTTTCAAGAAGGACTGAATGTCTCTGGCGTCCGGCAGGGTTTTGGTTTTTTTTTTTCCTTCCTTTCAACTCCTTTCATTCTGCCCTCCTCTGTTTTAAACGGCGCCAAATACCTCGTCCACTGCAGGCAGGGAGAGAAAAGCACATTATTATTCCTTACAGAGGTTGCAGGAGAACAACGGGGGTAGGAGAGCGAAATACAGGCTCCAAGAGGGTTCTGCAGGTTGTTATTTCTTGGTGATCACCTGCCCTGATTCAAACAGAGAGGGACTCGGAAGCTGGGGAGGATCTTTTTACAAGGGCACGTAGTGACAGGATGAGGGGGAAGGGTTTCAAACTGAAAGAGGGGAGATGGAGCTGAGCTGTGGGGAAGAACTTGTTTGGTGTGAGGGTTTGGTGTGAGGCCTGGCCCAGGTTGGCCAGAGAAGCTGTGGCTGCCCCATCCCTGGAGGGGTTCAAGGGCAGGTTGGAGGGGGCTTGGAGCAACCTGGGCTGGTGGGAGGTGTCCTACCTTCACAGAACGGTTCAGGTTGGAAGTGACCTTAAAGACCATCTAGTTCCAACCCCCTGCCCTCAGCAGGGACACCACCCACCAGGGTGTCACCAGGGTGGGTGGGCCAGGCTCTCACCACCCTCACACCAAAGAAGATCTTCCCCACATCTCAGCTCCATCTCCCCTCTTGCAGGGTCAAACCCTTCCCCCTCCTCCTAGGGCTCCCCTCCCTCATCCAGAGTCCCTCCCCATCTCTCCTGGAGCCCCTTGAGGGACTGGAAGGGGCTCCAAGGTCTCCCTGGAGCCTTCTCTTCTGCAGGCTGAACCCCCCAACTCTCTCAGCCTGTCCTCCCAGCAGAGGGGCTCCAGACCCCCCAGCATCTCCATGACCTCCTCCGGACCCACTCCACCTATAAGTATTAATGTCTGAATTTGGTAGCCTAAATCCATTCGGAGCTTAGGAGGCCACCTCATCTAGAGTATCAGCAGCAGTAAGGTGCCAACCTCCTTTGAGATGCTTTGAAAAAGCTCAGCTTTTCTTCCCCAACCCCCACCCCCACCCCCATCACCTTCTGAAAAGCTTCATTCAGTGACAAACGGCCCTTTTGGCTCCTGGAGGTTAACAGCCACTTATCGAAAAAGCTGCAAAGCCAGCGCGAGGATTCGGACAATGCTCCCATTGACTGGGAGAGCGGCAGGATTTGGCCTGACAGAGGGGTTACAAAACCAGTTAGCTTCATGTTTGGATGTTGGTTTTTTTTTTTCCTCATACTTCCCCACCACAGCAAAGCAGGTTCCATCAAGTAGATCCATCTCTTGCGACCTGCACTTTGGGTGACCGCGCTCGTTCTGTATTTCAAATCCCAACAAAAGCCCTTCCTCAGCACTTCCCTCCCTTGGCATCCCTGGACATGTTATGACCATCCTGATGAAAATTGTCACCCTCTGTTAGTAGTGTGGCAAAGCAAAGCTTCTCGGTGGATAAATCACTTCTCTGAGGGCTTTTTCTTTCTCTCTCCAAGTCAAAACAATTCAGAAAAGGGCTCTCGCAAGGGTATTTCAGTAGCAGAAAGACCCCATTGAGATACGGACACAATGACTGGTTTCGTTCCTGCCTTTAAAAATTAACCACCATTAACTTTGGGCTCGGAGTGGCCCCAGGCTGCCAGCAGCTCACTCCTTCCAACTGGCTTCCCAGAAAGAAAACTCCTGATTCAACTCGTTCTCAAAAGCCCGGGTGACATTTCTGCAGCTCTTGCTCTTCACTGGTTTCCCCCTGCAACAGCAAGTAGAGTTCAAGCTTCTGCCTCTTTTTTCCTCTCAGCTTCACAGACTCACCCCCCGCCTCCTACACGAGCACTAAACCCCCGCAGAACATGATTATGCTGGAAAAAAAACCCCAATTAACTTCAGGCTCGTGGGTTCACAGACAAGATCTATGTCCAGAGAAGCTGTGGCTGCCCCATCCCTGGAGGGGTTCAAGGGCAGGTTGGAGGGGGCTTGGAGCAACCTGGGCTGGTGGGAGGTGTCCTTGCCCAGGCCAAAGGGTGGACCTGGATGGGCTTTAATGTCCCTTCCAACCCAAATCATTCTATGATTCTATGAGCCCCACTACTCTGAAGCTGAACCCGGATAGACCAAGACCTGGAGACCCAACCTTCTATATGAGAAGAACTCATCTCCTTGCTGTCCCTCACACAGAGAACTTGGAAGGCTGCACTCGATCAGCTGCCATCAAGAGGGGCACGCAGGTTTTTGAGGTGTTGTATTTAAGCTCCCCAAAGAAAGATGATCTCTCACAAGAGGGAAGCAGGGAGGCAAACCAGCAGGGTATCACACAGCAGGCATTCTGGCAAGTCAACAACAGAACCAAACATCGGAGAAAGGGAAATAAGTGGAGATAAAATAAGTTAGTCATAAATAAATAAATAATCATTAAATCCAGAGAAGGCCAGTAAAAAGTTGCTGAGAAAGGATGGCAGACTAGCAATGTAGACCCTTCCATGGCTGCACGTCAACTAGCCCTGTTTTGTGGTTGACCTTGGCATCTCCTGGGCAGAATTGGAACGTGTTCTTCTCATCAGCTCCAAAGGACAAGGAGGAAAAGCGACTGGGGCAAGGCAAGAGCTTCAGTGGATTTGCTGCGGCCTCACCTAGACTGGAAGGCAGTTTTACTGCTTTAAGCAGATTTCTGTAATTCAATCAACCAAATATAAGTATAGAGTATTTCCACTTTGGGGAAAGGAATACAAGCAGGATCTATACCAGTAACACTGCGTGCAAGAATAATAATAGACCATTATCCAAACCAAGCACAGGCTGGCTTTCCGTCAGCGACTGCACCGTAATTAAGATCAATATACTCAGGAAAAGGACACTGCCAAAACTGAGGAAGGAAGAAAGTTAGTTCAAACAAACCTAACTTTTTTTTTTTTTCACTGAAAAATGAGAAATTTGGTACCTAGAGATGCATTTGGAGACTTGTTATGGAATGCAAACTCTTACCGAAACAACAAAGAGGCTCAAAAATATCAAGGAAGCACAAAAGACACAGAAAAAGGAGGCAAAGCCCCACTTCACTGTCCCATTTGGGAACACCTTAGTCCAGCACAAGCCCAGGTCAAAGCAAAACTAGAAAATGTGAAACATAAGGAAGATTTTAACCAAAAACTGGAGAATGAGCACACAGGGCGTGTGCAAGGAAAAGGAATTATTCGAGATCATCATCAGCAGGAGCTTGAGAAGCGGTGGGTGAACGGGACCACCTCGGAGAGAGGCAGCCAATTAAGAGGATTAAAGATTTTGCAGAAAAGCAAACCAGCTTCTTGGTGTGAAACTCCCCTACGTAGGTGGGTGGAAAGGCACTTTTTAACCTTTTTTTGAAGGCTAACACGCCAGGCAGAGCAGACGCAAAGGTGTTGGTGGAAAGAGGAAGAAACGATAGAGGTGAACTCAACAGCAGTAACTGGCCAAGACCCCTTGAGCTCACACCTCCCTTGTCCAGCCCCGAGGTTTTAACGAGGTCTGAGACATTTCCTACAGCCTAAAACCGAAACAAACAATAATCAATCCATGAAATCACCGGGAATTGGTACCCAATTAATCTAACAGACTTCACCACGGGACACCACCGGAAAGAAACAAATTATCTGATTTCCCTTTCTTTTCTAGACCGGATTAAAGATTTTGCAGAAAAGCAAACCAGGTTCTTGGTGTGAAACTCCCCCATGTAGGTGGGTGGAAAGGCATTTTTTAACCTTTTTTGAAGGCTAACACGCCAGGCAGAGCAGACGCAAAGGTGTTGGTGGAAAGAGGAAGAAACGATAGAGGTGAACTCAACAGCAGTAACTGGCCAAGACCCCTTGAGCTCACACCTCCCTTGTCCAGCCCCGAGGTTTTAACGAGGTCTGAGACATTTCCTACAGCCTAAAACCGAAACAAACAATAATCAATCCATGAAATCACCGGGAATTGGTACCCAATTAATCTAACAGACTTCACCACGGGACACCACCGGAAAGAAACAAATTATCTGATTTCCCTTTCTTTTCTAGACCTCCCTTTGGAGGTTCTTCTACCACATCACGGGTTCAAGAAGGTTAGCACGTCTTTATTTTTCTTCGGATGCTGCAAACACGGATCGGAGCTGCCACAGCCTGTTGGGGCTCACACAGACCGGGGCTGCTGCAGTTAAAAACACAACCATTAGCAAAGTTCTCGGAACCCAAATGCCACTTAAGCAGATATTTTTCACAACCATTAGCAAAGTTCTCGGAACCCAAGCGCCACTTAAGCAGATTTTTTTCTTTCTTTCTTTCTTCCTTTCTTTCTTTTAAGCTCCTAAATGCAACTTTAGCAATTACTGGTTTATGTAATTGCCTAACATTTAATGTTTACAGCAACATTTTACAACTAATTTACATGCAGTTCACTAAGTGCTTTAGGGTTAATTGGTCTTTTGTCGTGCATTAAGTAGCTTGTTAATTATTAGACCGTTGGGAGGAAAAAACAAGTAGGAGGTCAGTTCGGGGATGGATTGGGCTGAACGGAATGGTTGCTTGTAATTAGCAAAGCGCACGAGGGGTGATTTTTGCATAAGGGTTGACCTTCCTAATGATCGACCCCGTGCTTATAGCCAGGCCATGAGCAAATGGTATATTTTACAGGACCACATCATCTCCATTGTTCTACCTACCGAGGGGGATACAACAGGGCTCATTTACTGACTTCATTGCTTACAGCCTGAGAGGTAATGATGAAACCACAGGAGAAGAGAGAGAGAAGATGCGATTCCTTGTGCTTGGCATGAAAAAGGCAACAGGGAAGATCGATATTTTCAAACACACTTCAGACAAAACGGGTGGAAGAAGGAACGCAAGAAGAATCCAGAGGGATGTCTGTCTGGGCCAACCCTAGACGACCAACATCAAGCACCCACATTTCCCAGGTCCTCGATAAGAGCACACCCAGGCCACATCTCATACCACAGGTCTCTCCAACTCCCTGAAAGGAGGGTCAGTCTCTTCTCCCAAGGAACAGGTGATGGGACAAGAGGAAATGGCTTCAAGTTGCACCACGGGACGTTCAGATTGGATATTAAGAAAAATGTCTTCAACACAAGGATTATCAAGCGTTGGACCAGGCTGCCCAGGGAAGGGGTTGAGGCACCATCCCTGGAGGGATTTTAAAGCCAGGTTGACATAGTGCTGAGGGACATGGGTTAGTGATGGTTTTTATCAAGGTTAGGTTGACAGTTGGACTAGATGATCTTAAAGGTCCCTTCCAACCTGAACAATTCTATGATTCGATATTGTGGCAAGAATAATTTTGTACCACGTGTGCTAAGATGGAGTCTCAGGACATCTAAGTATTCTCTGCTTAGAGCACTGTCAGCCCAGATGCATCCAAAAAGATCAGAATGATTCAAAAGAAAAAAAAAAAAAATCAATGTGCTTTCTTGGGGCTCTGTTCCACCTGCACTTCTATCCAATGAAAGGGTGCTCTGGACACAGTATCATAACTTAGAAACCAACATTAATAACTTAATTACCAAGTTGGCCCTGCTTTGAGCTGAGGTTTGGACCAGTTGACCTCCACAGGCGCCTTCCAACCTAATTTATTCAGTTCCATTAGTGAACTCTGCACATAGCTCATCTCCACTCCAGTTATCACATCTGCTGCCCAAACCTGAGCGCTCTGCCAGGTCTTCACATCAACTTTTAGTAATGAAAGGAGACTGGAAACCCCCATGCTGGTTTTAATGATCTGCTTGGCATCATTGTCTAGAAGTCGAGATCAGAAACTGAAGTAAGAAAAAGCCAACTCTGTGTATTATGAGTATTTGCAAAAAAACCACATCCAATTTGGAAAAATTTATGCGCTATCTTTTCCGTGCACAGTGTTCCTGTGGCTTCTTCTCACCAAGTGCTCCAACTCCAGCCTCTTTAATAAGATGGAGCTATTACTAACCACATGTCCTGTGGTGGCCCAAAAGCCTTCATTCAGCAGTCACAGACGTACTAGAGTGGGCTGAGCAGAGACATCAGAAGCAATTAAAGCAAATTGACTGGAGAGTTGGCTTTAAAATGCATTAGAGAAGTCACATAAGTTCCTTGCATGGACATTCTCATTCAGAATTGGAGTGACCTCTGTCAGATACACCCTGACTGGAGTTATTACATCCTTAACTCCATGAAAGACCTTTTTTTTTCAGGACCCTCTATGCTAATTAACTCTGAAACACCAAGGGCTGCCCCAGCACAACTGGTCTGACTCCACGCACTGTCCTTCAAGACCAGCCAGAGGTAAAAAGCAAAATAACTCCAAAATAACGCTGCTTCCTCTGCATTCAGGGAATTGACCTTGGCCAACTCAACATGGAGTCAAACCCCACCTGTTCTTAAATCCCTCCTCGAGCACAAAAAGGTGGCCTCATCTGCAAAAGCACAGAGCACTCAGCAGCACAGCTGGCCCTCAGCAGTGTTCAGGACTTAAAAAACAAACAAGGGAAAAAAGAAAAAGAGAACAAATCAGCCAGGTACTAGTAATAATCTTTTAAACAATTCGGGATGGAAAGGGCAAACCAGACATGAGCAGCATTTTCCAAACACACTCCATCAAAACAGCATTTTCTGAAATGCAAATTGCTTTACAAGTGCTGATCTCCTTAGAGTTGTTAAATGCTATCTTTATTTCTTTTTAATTGGTCCCACTGCATTTTGAATTGTTTTCTGAAAGTATAGTGGAAGTATATAAACACGATGTGTTGAAACACTGAACCATTAAAATACAGGAATTAAAAACTTTGTAGTTTTACTCTTGCCCAAATTTCATTAATGAGAAATAAGGAATGTACTTGTTTTTCTAAAAAAAACCACTTGATTATTAGGAAAGTCTTAGTGTGTGGCAAGTTTCTGCAAATGATTAATTATTTTAACTCAGCAAGGGGTGCTGCTGCTTTCCTTCTGACCCCAGGAACACGCACACACTCGGGGTGGGTTTAAGAATAGCAACAGGGAAACGTCAACCTTCCGGAGCTTTAATGCCGTTTTGCTCCCAGCGCTTCAGCTGCTCATCCCCCTTCCCCACTGGGATCAGTGGTTTTGCCTTGGACCAGCCTGTTTTGCAGATTCAGCTTGGCACGTGGCTGTGAAACCAGCTAGATGGCTGCAAAACCAAGTCAGATGGCTGCAAAATGAATGCCCAGGGAACAAAGGTAAGGTAGACGGCCTGGAAACCAAGGTAGATGGCCACAAATCCAAGGTGGATGACTACAGAACCGAAGTGGATGGCTGCAAAACCAAGGTGGATGGCCTTGAAGTCAAGGTAGATGGCCACAAAACAAGGTAGATGGCCACAAATCCAAGGTGGATGGCCACAGAACCGAGGTGGATGGCCACAGAACTGAGGTGGATGGCCATGAAGCCAAGGTAGATGGCCACAAAACAAGGTAGATGGCCACAAAACCAAGGTGGATGGCCACGGAACCAAGGTAGGTGATCACAAAACCAAGGTGGATGGCCACGGAACCAAGGTAGGTGATCACAAAACCAAGGTGGATGGCCACGGAACCAAGGTAGGTGACCACAAAACCAAGGTGGATGGCCATGAAGCCAAGGTAGATGGCCACAAAAACAAGGTGGATGGCCACGGAACCAAGATAGGTGACCACAAAACCAAGGTGGATGGCCACAGAACCAAGGTAGATGGCTGCAAAAGAAGGCAGATAGCCACGAAACCAAGGTGAATGGCTACAGAACCAAGGCAGGTGGCCACAAAGCTAAGGTAGATCACCATGAATCCAAGGTGGATGGCCACGAATCCAAGGCAGAAGGCCACAAGGGCAGGTGGTGCTGTTGGGAAGATAGAAAGGAGTCAAGGTGCCATGGGAGGCCCACACAGGAGACGTGCCCTCCACAGAAAGGTGAAGGTCAAGGTACCAGCCCACCCATCAGAAGCACACCGCACGGTTAAGCGACCTCAGGCTGCGTTGTTGAAAGTTCAGAGCCCAGCAACTGGGCAGGGCTCGGTTAATGCCGAGATTCAAAGGCCCCTGTCCCGCTGCCAAGCACGCAGCTCGTACGACAAGGGTCGCTTTGTCTGGCGGCCTCCTCCACCTCCCAGCACATGGGAAACTTCAGAAATTCCCTTGCCGAGGAGAACAACTAAATCTGAGTAACTTGGAATTACAGGCTTTCAAGGTTAGTTTGCTGCTGGAGCCAAGACATGTTTCCAGTGCTTCTCAGGACTGAAAACAACCTTCTACTTTTAATGACTTGCCTTTTATCTTTAATAAGGGATTAGGAGTTATTTTTCCAGCTAATACCTTAAAATCCAGATAATCATAAAAGCAATCGGTAATACCCAATATATGTTAATTACTCATTTTCTTCTCGTCTCTCGTTGGCGTGCTGTCACTCATGTACATTAATTTGTCTATAATAAGGCTGCAAATCGAAACCAACAAAAGGCTTGGGATCCTCTGGGGAGTCACAGGTTTAGATTTGGGGGATTAACAACCGATTATATCTGCGACGGCAGCGAAGAAAACAACATTATGGCCCAAGATGTGCTGAACTCCCCAACCAGCCCTTCACCTTCGCCCGGACCTGCCCTCTCCATGAAATTCCCACCAGAGTCAAGCAAAGCCTTTTTGTAGCCTTGAGCAACCTGGGCTGGTGGGAGGTGTCCCTGCCCAGGGCAGGGGGGTTGGAACTCGATGATCTTTGAGGTCCCTTCCAACCCAAACCATTCTATGATTCTATGAAAGCACAAGAACGCCCTACGATAAACCAACGACGAACTTTGCAGGTAGATGGCAATAAGGGGGGACAAAGTCACGCTTGCCAAGTTATTCCCACTGAAATGTCACCCCAAAATAATGTGAAAAATAAAGTTTTCCATCATAAGCTACTCTAGCCTTCCCAAAGGGAATCTACAGGAAAAGCAGGAGGAGAAGTTTCACGTTGGAGATCAGATGGTGACCTGACAGGTATGAAACTCAAAGGCCTTTCTACTGCACACGTGTAGTCGGGCTTTCACAAAGCTTAGAGATTTGGGTCCTTTGGACCCATTTTCACCTGGGCAATGACGGCTAGACACAGCCAACTGTTTTCATTGCAAGTGTCTGATGTAAAACACAGGTGGGATCTAGTTTCCAGAGAGGAGGATTGCTTCGTTAGGTTCTCTGAAACCTTTTCTAAAATTTTAAAGAGAAATTTATCCCCGCTTTCCTTCCTACTCCTCTTTCCCAGAAGAAATGTGAGCTCAAGGTGGATACCTAAATGGAAAATTCAAGTCCTAACGATTACATTTTGGCAAAGACACGAGCCAGGACCTTTGTAACTGTCTACGTGCTATCACACAACTACAAGAAAAGAGTTAAGAAACTGTTTTAGTGTAATATTTTACGTATAGGTGGCTAAGATGGGAGTAATCTACCCCTCAAATGCTTCAATATTCCGATTGCCTTTGCTGCTATGACTTTATGGTCCTGTGGAGTCTATCTTCAATGGCCCTACAAGTACCCGAGTGCAAGATTTCCCTGTTCACAGCAGAGTATTGCACGAGCAATTCATAACTCATCGCATGCCATGAATATGGAGAATTTCCTGCATCTATCAAGACACGACTTGAGCAGCAAGGAAAAAAACGCAGTAGCAAGTATGGATGTAATTGTAATTACATAGAGCATTTATGTTCTGCTTCCCAGAAGAAATGTGAGCTCAAGGTGGATACCTACATGGAAAATTCAAGTCCTAACGATTACATTTTGGCAAAGACACAAGCCAGGACCTTTGTAACTGTCTACGTGCTATCACACAACTACAAGAAAAGAGTTAAGAAACTGTTTTAGTGTAATGTTTAACGTATAGGTGGCTAAGATGGGAGTAATCTACCTCTCAAATGCTTCAATATTCCGATTGCTTTTGCTGCTATGACTTTATGGTCGTGTGGAGTTTAACTTCAATGGCCCTACAAGTACCTGAGCGCAAGGTTTCCCTGTTCACAGCAGAGTATTGCATGAGCAATTCATAACTCATCACATGCCATGAACTTGGAGAATTTCCTGGATCTATCAGGACACGATTTGGGCAGCAAGGAAAAAAAATGCACTAGCAAGTATGGATATAATTGTAATTACATACAGCATTTATGTTCTGCCCTCGGTGCAGTAATTTCTTCAATGGCCCGAGTCCCCAATAGCTTAAAAGTGGCTGCTGCTTTCATTCAGCTTGCTGTACAAGTCTAAAACCATATACTACGTAACTTGTGGGGAAGGAAAGAGAAAACCATGCCCTTCAGAAGATTTTTTCATATTGCCCTGGAATTTACACTATGGGAACTGAAGCACTCAGTCAACTTAGGACAAAATTTCTGGAAAAAGTCTTAAGTAACGGCCTTAAAAGTCAACATCGATGAGACTGTCAGCATCCGCCTTTTCTACCCGACAGCAGCAACAAAGCCTTCTCAGAAAGAAATGCTCAAAACCAGACCTCTGACAACCTTTCCATTGGACTTTTTTGACGTTACAGCATCGCTAAGAGCGTAGACCGGGTGAGACGCTTGGCCAATGACTCCTACCACAGGTACCCACACGTGAGTTCAAAAAAACACTGAGCTACACAACAAGTGCTCACACAAGCTCTGCGCTACCCAGAAATGAGCTTAATTAGCTCGTACATCAAACCCAGACTCTCTCCATCGTATTCATGTATGTTTTTCAGGTTTTCAGTCCCAAGACGATGGTATTTGAAATCCCAGCTCTCTGGCCGACACGCACATCCTGAAGAGCTGATCTCCTGCTACCTCAAACCACCTCCCGCCGTAATCCCCGGAGCCAGCACTCACGTAACACCGGGAATCACCTGGCTTCTCAGCTCTATGAATAGCCACTCTGCCCGCGGAGGGTGACGGTGGCCGGGGCAGCACCCTGGGCCACGTAACACCCGGCGCGTGTCCTCTCCCCCGAGCATCATGTGCGGATGGAGGGCAACCACCATAAGCCAAGAACAAGTCATAGGAGGAGAGGCTGAGGGAACTGGGCATGTTCAGTTTGGAGGAGGCTGAGGGGAGACCTCATTGCCCTCTACAACTCCCTGAAAGGAGGGTGGAGAGAGGTGGGGGTTGGCCTCTTCTCCCAAGGGAATAATGACAGGAGCAGAGGAAATGGTCTGAAGTTGGGGCAGGGGAGGTTTAGATTAGATATTGGGAATAATTACTTTCCTGAGAGGGTGGTCAGGCACTGGAACAGCCTGCCCAGGGAGGTGGTGGAGTCTCCATCCCTGGAGGTATTTAAGAAACGTGTAGAGGTGGCACTTCAGGGCACGCTCTAGTGCCCGGGATTGTTGGGTTGTGTCCATTTGTGGGGGGTTTTGGGAGTTTTTCTTTTGTTGGTTTTTGGGGTTGGTTTTTTTTTTCGTTTGTTTTTTGTGGTTGGACTCGATGATCTCAAAGGTCCCTTCCAACCATGAAGATTCTGTGAGCCCAGGTGGGAGATGTCAGCACCCACGGCTTTCCAAGGGAGAACAACTGCGTCATCAGCTGCCTCTTGCAGGAAAAGAACAGACTTGGCCCTTTTCTGCAGCAATGACACTGTTGAGATAGATATATATACACACACGCAGATGAAAGGAAGGAAAACCAGCTCCTGTTTTCAACTGCAGGTGACTGTCCTTCCTCCAAACACAATTACGGTGTCCCATCACAGCCGTCGACACAGCTGGGGTTTTGTACAGATGACAACTGCACACATTCATTTTAACTTGCCTAAACAAAACTTGCTTTAAAAACACATCCAACCTGCATACAGGCTGATTTTTAAGCCTCAGATGATCTCAGTCTCACCAATCCACCTTACGCTTTAGCACATTTCTCTTCCCGTAGCTCCTGCCCATCACTGTTAATACATCAGGATGACAACCAGATGGTTCCTATTTTCTTCTTCAGGCCCCTACTCACAACGTTCACCTTTTCTTTCTCATTTCCTTGGAGCTGACAGAGCATTAGCAGACTGCAGCAGCACAAATTTGACAATGCAAGTCTCAGCATTTAAAAAAATATGCAAAAAAACCAAGTAACTTCTTCAAGTCTCTCTACGTCATGGCCACTGAAGGGCTGAAAGAAAGGGAGGTGCTGGCAAAGTTCTGGAGGCGGCCAAGTGTGCTCTTTGACAGATTTGTGACAAACACACAATTTGGAAGGAAGCGGAGGACGGGAGAGATAAACTGGCCAAGATCACCCAGAGGGTTAGTGACAGGGAGCCAAAAATGCCACTTGGCTTGCCCGACTCCACGACAGCGTCCTCCCCGCGAGGTGATACTGCCTATTAGAGAGCAGTGGGGATGCTGACCCTCTTCCCTTGCCTGGAACAGGGTTTAGCACAGGCCCCAAAATGAATTAATCTCCTACTGAGCTAATGACCAGCAACAGTGGAATGTACAGGGGGAGAGGGAAGAAATCACTATTTTTTAAATTTTTTTTTTCCCCTTGTTTGCCAATGTCCTAGAGATTATCAGTAAGAAAGCAATTCGTTATTTATCTATTTGTGTCCTTTTCGTGTAAGTTAATTATATTTTTTAAGTGGAGCATGCGATTTTAGGGACAGGTGTGAAAAGCAGAAGAGTGGTTTTCACAGCACTGAAAAGCTTCTGACCTTTCCCTTTCGTTTCAAAGAACTTTAGGAAACCCCTGGAGAATGACAGCAGGCTTCATAGAGGATCTCCTCTTCTGAAGACACACATGGCTGGTTATTCCTTTTGATACTCCATTTGGGTGGGCGAGACGAACTTCACCTTGGCAGTGATAGAAGCAGCAGACCCTCACACGACAAGAATTCAACTTCAGCAAGCTGGAGAATGACTTTCTTCTCGTGTAGAAGATGCAGAAGAATCACAGGATGGTTTGGGTGGGAAGGGACCTTAAAGCCCACCCAGTGCCACCCCCTGCCCTGGGCAGGGACACCTCCCACCACACCACGTTGCTCCAAGCCCCCTCCAACCTGCCCTTGAACCCCTCCAGGGATGGGGCAGCCACAGCTTCTCTGGCCAACCTGGGCCAGGCTCTCACCACCCTCACACCAAACAAGTTCTTCCCCACATCTCAGCTCCATCTCCCCTCTTTCAATTTAAAACCATTCCCCTCATGACTAGTTAGTCAGGATCACTAACGAATCATCTCAGCCGAGAATATGCAAATGTGCTCAACCAGTTTTCAGCAGCGGTTATCTTCTGTAGTGCAAAAAGAATATTACTGTCAGTTTACTTCATTAAATTATTCAACTCATTAAAGAAATTAAATGGGAGGTGACAAAACTGAAGAGGCTGTTTGTTTGTTTGGAATTCTGGGCTAAAAAAAGGGGTAGGAAGATGAGATCTAAGGACAACGGGGAACTCCACTACCTCATTAGCTCAGACAATGCTTCCCTGGATTCCTCAAGTGATTTCAACCTGGGGGTGGGGGGAAACCAAACACCAAAACCCTCAGGTAGTTGCACCAATACAGCCTTCCCCCTGTATTATTAACACATTTTGACTTCTATCTACATAGAAGTTGACAAAGATTATATGAAAAGGTAGTCCTCTTGATCTCCAGCTGCATACCAGCGTGGACACCTGACCCTGGACATCCTCAGGTCACCTTTGAATGCACCCTAGAAGAGCTCAGCCAGGAGAAGGCAGAGTTGAGGGAGAAATTCAGCTGAGCAGCCAGAAGATGCTTCAGGGGCTGCCAAATCCCTCCTGGACTTGACTGTGCAAGTTAATTACATCTCCAGTGACCATAATGGCAATTTCTAAATGCCTCTCCTGCACACCAGCACCCACACGGGGATGCCTCAATCGAGGTGTTTGTGCCTCTAATGTCAATAAAAGTAATTATTAAAATGTCAGTTGAAAATGTATCGGTTGCTACTTTCTAATGTGCAAAAAGATGCTGAACCTGTAGATTACAACCTGCAGATGTTGAACCCGTAGATTACGTTATCGAATTAAAACAAATATTTTTAAGAGTGACTTGGCCACCAAAATGCCACCACAGATTCCATGTGAAAGAAATATTAACAGCAAATCAACAATTGAGAATCAACTTCCCTTTAGGAAATCATGACAATTATACAGCCAGATTAAAATGCATTATTTAAAATGAACTTTCCTACTCACTGATCCAAACCACTGGTAACATCAAGATTATTTTTTATCATTATTATTGTTACTATTATTATATTTTTTAAGGCTCCCTAATGAACTGCCTCTTACATTACTTTGGCTACTGACTTTGGCTGCAGAGAAAGAGGAATCTCCTCGTTTCCCCAGTTCTCTACAACCAAGCACAGAAGTTTCAAAGAAGGAAAATGAACTTTTTGGGGGGCTTCATTTCTTTCAGAGCATCAGTTTGGGGCCACGAACAAGCCGACAGACCCTTCCTACAGCAGCTACTGAAGAAGAAAATCACCTCCTGTGCTCATCTGACCGAGTTCTTCCTCACTTTCTGATTTTAAAAGAAGAGTTGAAAGAATTTGGAAGCCTTGGCTGATGCAGCAGCACGTGTGAAGTCAAGTTGAGGACAGCACATGTGCTCATACATCAACATCAACCTCTTCTCTTCCCCCAAGATTCTAGTAAATGGGTTTCATGCAGCAGCAAACTCAGAGAAAATAATAATAATTAAAACAAACAAACAAACAAACAACAAAAGCTGTGCATTAACTGCTGTACTTGGACCACACCAGCACCTCTTCCACCCGCTGGCCACACTGCTCAATGGCCCAACCTCATGGAACATCCTGAGGACAACTCCAGCTCATGGAAAAGAAACTTCAGGAGAAACAGGCCAGGACTATTTGCTACACGATTCCATCAGATGCATTAAAGAAAAAAAAAAAAAAAAAAAGTCAGAAGCTGTTTTCCAGCTGTTTCTCAACTTTGTGGCAGTGGAGACACCCCGGAGAAGCTGACAGCTCATTCAGGTACCTGTTCCCTCAACCATAACCCAGGTTCTTCTGCCTGCTGTTGAGATGAAGTCAAATCTCTTCCAACAGCATCACATCAAAGATTGGAACAGTTAGATTCACTCCAGGGTCACAGAGGAGAACCCAGTCTCCATAAAAAAAAAAGCTTTTCTTCAAAACACATTTGGTTTTTTATCCCCCAAAGAGACAGGAAATTGTGAGTAATAAACCTCAAGGATTTGTTTTCAAAGATTACTGCATTTGAAAGCTGTCCTCAACTAGAGATTCCCATTTCAAGCACATGCTTTGCATAACTGGAAGAAAATACATGACCTTGATAGGAAGCAAAATATCTCTTGCAAAACATTTACTCTTCCTCTTGCCATGTAAAATCTGCCCGTTCCTCCAAAACCAAGGACACCAAACCCACACTATATGCAAAAATGTCACACCGGATTTAATCAGAGGAGGATGTTTTCACAACAAGTTTAGCACCGACCTTATGTTTCTGAAGCCATGGGCTTCCGAGAACAGAGCATCTTCTCTTCTGCACCAAGTCTCGGCTGTGGGGGCCTTTGACAGTGTCAGGACAGAGAATGGTAACACTGTGGTTGGACTTGGACAAGCTCCACCGAGCTCTCCATGTGGTGGAAGAGGATGGTTCTGAATCACCAGCCAGAAGTACGAGGGACCCCCTGGCTCACCATGTCAGCCATGGCCCCAGGACCTCGAGGATGCCACCCCATGTCAGCCATGGCCCCAGGACCTCGAGGAAGCCACCAGATACCCAAGTCTCGGCTGTGGGGGCCTTTGACAGTGTCAGGACAGAGAATGGTAACACTGTGGTTGGACTTGGACAAGCTCCACCGAGCTCTCCATGTGGTGGAAGAGGATGGTTCTGAATCACCAGCCAGAAGTACGAGGGACCCCCTGGCTCACCATGTCAGCCATGGCCCCAGGACCTCGAGGATGCCACCCTGGTAGTGTCCCAGCCCATCCCAGTCAGCTTAAGGACAAAGCTGTCGTTGACTGGAAGAGCAACATACCTACAGCAACACCAGGTTCGGATCGAAACAAACTTAGCTAGAGCTAAAGGTCTCAGTGGCCCAGGACAGGAGACCCACGTGAAACTGTTGCCCAGGGCCTCGTCGAGCCTCTCCTTGAATATCTCCAGGGAAGGGGCCTCAACCACCTCCCTGGGCAACCTGTTCCAGCTTAAGGACAAAGCTGCCGTTGACTGGAAGAGCAACATGCCTACAGCAACACCAGATTTGGCTCAAAACAAACTTAGCTAGAGCTAAAGGCATCAGTGTCCCAGGACAGGAGACCCATGTGAAACTGCTCTGGTGTGAGCAGACAGGCTGAGAGAGTTGGGGGGTTCAGCCTGGAGAAGAGAAGGCTCCAGGGAGACCTTCCAGCCCCTTCCAGTCCCTCAAGGGGCTCCAGGAGAGATCGGGAGGGACTCTGGATGAGGGAGGGGAGCCCTAGGAGGAGGGGGAAGGGTTTGACCCTGAAAGAGGGGAGATGGAGCTGAGATGTGGGGAAGAACTTGTTTGGTGTGAGGGTGGTGAGAGCCTGGCCCAGGTTGGCCAGAGAAGCTGTGGCTGCCCCATCCCTGGAGGGGTTCAAGGGCAGGTTGGAGGGGGCTTGGAGCAACCTGGTGTGGTGGGAGGTGTCCCTGCCCGGGGCAGGGGGTGGCACTGGGTGGGCTTTAAGGTCCCTTCCAACCCAAACCATCCTGTGATTCTATGAGTCAGAAAACCGATCTCACCTCCAGCCCCTGCCTAAGAATGGCATGGGTTCACTCCAGGAAATTATCTTTCCCTTTTTGTCCTGCAGTGAATACTGCCCCTCACCAGAGGAGTTTGCAGAGATATAAAAACAATAATAACCCAACATCATCACAACAAAGCGAAAAAGGAAGAAAATTATAATCTTTCCCTTTTTGTCCTGCAGTGAATACTGTCCCTCACCAGAGAAATTTGCAGACAGTAATAACCCAACATCATCACAACAAAGCAAAAAAGGAAGAAAATTATAGAGGTGAGCTTTAAGGTCCCTTCCAACCCAAACCATTCTATGATTCTGTGAGTCAGAAAACCAATCTCACCTCCAGCTCCTGCCTAAGAACGGCATGGGTTCACTCTAGGAAATTATCTTTCCCTTTTTGTCCTGCAGTGAATACTGCCCCTCACCAGAGGAGTTTGCAGAGATATAAAAACAATAATAACCCAACATCATCACAACAAAGCGAAAAAGGAAGAAAATTATAAAGCCCAGAATGGCACCCTGCCAATGAGTGCAGAACACATACCCATCCAAGAAGGCGTGCATGCATTGGAGCAGCATCAAAATGCCCGGCGAGGATACAGCCTGGGCAGTGTGTAGGCAAAGCTGATTAATCCCTGTGTGCCTACAGCTGAATTCCACATGGGAAACCTGGGACCAGGCCGACTCCGTGTGCCGGGCGAAGCTGAGCACCGCTCCCCCCACCAGTCATCACAAACCCAGAATGGCACCCTGCCAATGAGTGCAGAACACATACCCATCCAAGAAGGCGTGCATGCATTGGAGCAGCATCAAAATGCCCGGCGAGGATACAGCCTGGGCAGTGTGTAGGCAAAGCTGATTAATCCCTGTGTGCCTACAGCTGAATTCCACATGGGAAACCTGGGACCAGGCCGACTCCGTGTGCCGGGCGAAGCTGAGCACCGCTCCCCCCACCAGTCATCACAAACGTGGGTCTGGTCCTCAAAAAAGTTACGAAAGAGGAGACTCTGCCGTTCTCATTTCCTTGCCTTCCGTGGCATAGATACCTCCTGGGTTTATGTGTTGCTTAAGAAACATCACACTCCTCGGTGCAAAACCTGCAGCAGGCAGATAACCCTCTTAGATAAGCACATAAACAAGTCCACATGCTGGCTTGCTTCTGGGAGAGTTCCCAAGTGCAGAAATACTAGTGTTAGGATTTGGTCTCCAAGACACCGTTTGTCAAACAAAGCGTTGTTTGTTCTACACTAAACCCCCGTATCTCCCTTGCCAACAGGCCGGGCCTTGGATACCCTCACAGAATTGCTGTTTCCTCTTTGTTCCTCCCACAGACCAACCCAAGAGAGACCAGAAATCCCTCTTGACACCCTCCACAGGTGCACTACTTCTCCATCTTTTCCTGAAGGTACACACTGATGTCCACAGCAGATGGATCACCTGCAGAATCCATGCTTATGATGGAAGGAAAGGCAGGAGCTACCAGCACCCCTTCTTTCACAGTCTCTTGGGAGGATGTTCTTCCACAGATACCATCACTTCTACATCAAGGGCATCAAACACCACCTAACGCTGTCCTACACCCGTACAAAGGTCTCAAGATCTCTTCAAACCTGTACATAGAGCCTTCCCTCTGGGCACATTGGGCAGTGGTGTCCAAATCATAGAATGGTTTGGGTTGGAAGAGACCTTAAAGATCATTGAGTTCCAACCCCCTGCCCTGGGCAGGGACACCTCCCACTAGCCCAGGTTGCTCCAGGCCCCATCCTCGCCAGATTAAACCCTGCCAGAAACGAGTCATCGCCCGCAGTGGCTCCTACACACCCCATGTCCCAAGAAGAGCTGACCAGGCAAAAACCTTCTCTCTTCCCATCCTTTACAAGCACGGAGCTGAAACACTTGAAAAGGGGGGAAAAAAAAAAAAGCCCAAGGTCACCACCACTTCCCAACGCTTCAGACAAGTACAGGCAGCAAATGAAACCGCTCGCAATAAATACCAGAAGCCTGACCCACACAGACCTACAAGTCAAAAAAAAAAAGAAGCTGTGAAATTACAGAAGATAATCACAGGTGAGGCCTGTGGCGACACACACGGTGAGCTCAGGCTTCAACAGTCACCATTTTCAAATGCACAAAACGGTTCGTAAATGTGATTCTCACCAAAAAGGACTTAAAAAAAACCCAACTGCTTGCTGTGAAAAGCAGAAGGATCTTCCAACACTTCAAAAAGCTGCATTTGCTAATAAATATTTCACAAATAGGAAAACTCAGGTCGTTAAAATGCGACATCTGGTAACGCAAGTGAAAAGCAAAAATGTACTGATTTTTGTACCAGTGGTTCAAGCAAAACTGAATGTGATGATAACCAGAAATAAATTATACAAAAAGCTGCATTTGCTAATAAATATTTCAAAAATAGGAAAACTCAGATCGTTAAAATGCGACATCTGGTAATGCGAGTGAAAAGCAAAAACGTACTGATTTTTGTACCAGCGGTTCAAGCAAAAGTGAAAGTGATGATAACCAGAAATAAATTATCTGCTGGGAGGGTGGTGAGAGCCTGGCCCAGGTTGGCCAGAGAAGCTGTGGCTGCCCCATCCCTGGAGGGGTTCAAGGCCAGGTTGGAGGGGGCTTGGAGCAACCTGGTCTGGTGGGAGGTGTCCCTGCCCAGGGCAGGGGAGTTGGAACTCAATGATCTTTAAGGTCCCTTCCAACCCAAACCATTCTGTGACTCTATGATTCCATGATTCTAAGTCTTGAGTGAAGTCATCGAGTCAGTGACTTGATTTCTGCAGCTGCTCAGATTCTCACCATCGACACCAGAGGTGACCCCAACCCTCTGGGCTTCCAAAGCTCTCCCCATGAGACCTCCTTTCCAGATGACACCTCAGAGCAGATCAAAATACTGATTTCCAAAATGTGCCCTAGACCATCAAGCTTCAGCCAAAAAGGAAATCAACTTCCTCAGTCTCCAAATGTCAAAGTAACAGGAGAGCAGATACTGTACATCAGCATTTAAAGAAAATCAGTGACAATGGGTCAGTCTCAGCCTCAGAATCCGAAAGTTGTCATAAAATAATCATTAGCAGGGGTTCAAAAACGAAGAGCCAATATAATCATGGAGCGTTTATGTCTGTGTTAGGGGAAGTCCTCGTGGCAGTCCTACCATCTGCAAACAAGCAGCCCCTCTCCCCTCCCAGAGAGCACCCTCGTCTGGAACTCATTACAGGCACATATTAATAATACTTCACCTTTTGATAGCTCCTTCCCTCTTCAAAGCCCTTCAAAATGGGATTAAAGCAGCCACATTCCCTCCTGACAACAGGAACGAACAGGTTCTTCCCCAGAGCGTTGCACCTTCCCTTGGCTCTGCCCTGCTCGCTCCCTTGCCAAATTCCTTGGCAAAAAAAATGGCTATAAACACAGAAACTTTAATCAATAGCAGGTTTTAGCCATTAAAAGTATGCAACAACCGCTGCGGAACGATGAGGCAAACACCCTAGTGTTTTTTTCCATTTTTAAAAAAAGCGGACGGTTACGTTAACAAATGACAAAACTATGAGATTAGTCACAGGGCAGCATTGAAAAGAGTCAAGTCACAAACCTTACGTCGCCTGGAGATGTAAAGGAGCCAAACTAATTATTCTCCCAACCCCAAAATAACATTCGGCTGCACTTGAGGGGTATCTGCAGTCTCCAAAGCGTTCAGAATTAGCCAGGGAGGGAGAATAAGTCACCTAAAGGAGGATCTGCTTCAGTGGAGTTTTGGAAAAGCTAAGAAATGGATTTCCCCAGGCTATTTTACTGCAAACAATCTATATCCCCTTCTCCAGCAGGGCAAAGAAAAACCCCCTTAGTTTGCTAATGGTATTACATCCATTTTCAGAAAAAGAAGGGAAAAACCCCCACATCCACAGCCTCCCAGAGAGCAGCGAGTTCGGGTTACGAGCCCACGGCTCCTGTGAAATAGGGGATGTCCTGAAAGTCACCGCTCTCCCTGGAGGGTACCAGCTGCAAGCTGTTAACAGCCCTCAAGTCCTTGGCTTCTGGGGAAGGAATTAACGAGGCTACGGTTCGTTAAGATCTGGTTTGCTGTGGTGACCGCAGCACGTTGCGCAGCGGCTGGGTAACACGACCGTGCACAGTTGCTGTCTCCATCAGCTTCTTCATATTTCACCCTACAGTAATTAAGAAGCACCTTTCGCTCTGTAAGCATGAAAAAAGCTTCATATTCTGCAGGTTTTGGATAAAAGTCCGTTTTCACAGGAAGAAAAAAAAAAAAAAAAGAGCATGTTTTGGGATCGGAAATGCACAATAAAGGTGGAAGAAATGTTTTGCTGGAGCAGGATGGCCCCAGCTGCCCGAGGCAGTAGTCAAAGGGGTCAGTGACCACCACCGTGGCCACGTGGGCCAGCACTGGCACAGGACCTGCCGACAGCAGGTGGGGAGAAGCCTGGATGGCTTGTGACTCGGTGTTTGTGACTCATGGAGAAGGTCAGCAACGGCATCACCGCTTCCAAGGGGACTTGGAGCCGCTCGTCACCCTGACTTCATCCCACGGGGATTTGGTCACTGGGTTTCCCCTTTTTCCCAAACCCCTTTTCCCACGTCAGGAGGGAGAAAACGATGGAAACACCTCGCAAGTCGAGTTGGTGACAGCTCACCTGGCATTAAGACAAGGCAAAATAATAGGGAAAAGGAGAATGCTCCTCGTTAGCAACGCTGGGAGAAGAAAACAAACCCTTTTGGGTTACTCTACTTTGAAAGGGAGACCACGGGGAGCTGCACAGAGCTGGCAACCTTCCCATGAAGAGAGAGCCCAGCATCAGTTTACAGTAACCTCCGGGGAGGGGGGCAGAGCTCTCAGCAGAGCTGGGTTTCTGGAACCAGCACAACTCCAGGGTCATGTGGGGTGGTGGGGAGGAGGCAGGGAGACACCAGTCCCCTTCGTGCCCCTTTTCTCCCCTGCTTGTGGCAAAGGAAATTCTTGTTTGGTTCCAACACCCTGCGCTCATTAGAAAGTGAGCTAAAAAGGCAAAACAACGGGGAGAATTTCTACCAGAAATAGTCACATGGCAAAGATGTGCACTGCGCTCATTAGAAAGTGAGCTAAAAAGGCAAAACGATGGGGAGAATTTCTACCAGAAATAGTCACATGGCAAAGATGTGATGGGTGCAACATCCCAGTGCCACAGAGCAGCACCCCAGTGCCACAGAGCATCATTCCAGCACTGGGTGCAGCATCCCAGTGCCATACAGCAGCATCCCAACGCTGGGTGCAGCATCCCAGTGCCATACAGCAGCATCCCAGTGCTGCAGAGCAGCACCCCAGTGCCGCAGAGCATCATCCCAGCACTGGGTGCAGCATCCCAGTACTGGGTGCAGCATCCCAGTGACATAGAGCAGCATCCCAGCACTGGGTGCAGCATCCCAGTGCCGCAGAGCATCATTGCATCATTCCAGCACTGGGTGCAGCATCCCAATGCCACAGAGCAGCATCCCAGCACTGGATGCCGCATCCCAGTGCTGCAGAGCATCATCCCAGTGCTGCAGATGACCTTCCCAGCATCCCAGTGCTGCAGAGCATCATTCCAGCACTAGGTGCAGCATCCCAGTGACACAGAGGAGCATCCCAGCACTGGATGCAGCATCCCAGTGCCGCAGAGCATCATTCCAGCACTGGATGCAGCATCCCAGTGCTGCAGAGCATCATCCCAGCTCTGGGTGCAGCATCCCAGTGCCACAGAGGAGCATTCCATCACTGGATGCAGCATCACAGTGCCACAAAGCAGCATCCCAGCACTGGATGCAGCATCCCAGTGCCACAGAGCATGCCACAGAGCAGCATCCCAGCACTGGATGCCGCATCCCAGTGCTGCAGAGCATCATCCCAGTGCTGCAGATGACCTTCCCAGCATCCCAGTGCTGCAGAGCATCATTCCAGCACTAGGTGCAGCATCCCAGTGACACAGAGGAGCATCCCAGCACTGGATGCAGCATCCCAGTGCCGCAGAGCATCATGCCAGCACTGGATGCAGCATCCCAGTGCTGCAGAGCATCATCCCAGTGCTGCAGATGACCTTCCCAGCACTGGGTGCAGCATCCCAGTGCTGCAGAGCATCATCCCAGTGCTGCAGACGACATTCCCAGCACTGGGTGCATCATCCCAGCGCTCCCCAAATCCAGCCCACTCCTAGGCTTCCCCCCATCGACAGAGCACAGCTCCAGTAGAGGCACACTATTAATATATCAGCAATCTGCACGGCACTTCAACAGATGCTTGGCTTTAAATATGGATTTAGATCTTCTTGAAAGCAGCCAGGCTAAATATACGTGCTGGGCTAAATGCGTTCCTGGGTGCTGTCCTGAATCCCGGCTCGGTTTCTGCCCGCGCTGTTCCCATCGGCACTGGCAGGAGATGCCCTGGCAGCCTGGCCCTGTCCCACTGCTGTCCCTCTCATCCTTATGGGGACAGCACGACCCAACCCCAGGAGAAGACGAGGCTGGAAGGAAAACCCTCTTTCCATAACAAAACGTCCAACAACCAAACAAACCGCTCACATTTAACCCCAAAGGTGGTTTTGTCTGCAGCTGGAAGCTTCTTATTTATTGCCAAAGCATTAAAGGAACCCACAAGACAGAGAGCAATCTCATTTCCAAGGCAAACAATTAATTAAAAAACACTGCCTGTTTTACATACACACACAGATATATTTTTAAGTAGACCGGGTAAAAGAATTGGCAACCTTCCCTTTTCACCACTAAGTCCCAGTGACAGAGCTGGGATGAAAACCAGGCTCAGGCTAGTAAAAAGACCCCAGCACCAATTATTTGCCTAGACCCCAGGGTTCATCCCCTGGATCTTTAGTGGTCACCCTGTTCCTCCTCCCCTTCTAAGCCTCCCCAGGCAGCACACACGTCGCTCGTGGGAGATGCAAGAAGCTGCAGAAGGTGCAGCAAGAAGAAGCAGCTTTGCCCAGGCCAAAGGAAAATCACCAAAACATCCTACTGAAACGGGGTATTTCAGTGATTGTTCCTCAAGTAGGAGTTCAGAGCCTGAACTCGGTATCTGAGCTATACAGCAGACTAAATTTCTCTCTTAAAAAACCCCACGTGAATCATTCAAATCAGCATATTCTGTGCTTGCAGAGCTGCTTCTTTCGCCTCCAATTAGCAAACGGCGTTCTAGGAGCCGTAACAGCCATTTATCCCAAACGGTCCCTCCCCAAAATAATAATCCCTGTTTCTGGAAGCGGACACGACCCAACTGTTCTGGATGGCACCGCGCTCCTGCCACCAGGAATGCGGGGTATGTTTCAGCCTGGCTTTTAATGCAAAGCCCAGACTAATCCCCCTCGAGAGCTTTAGCCAGGCTTTGCCAAAGGAACTATTGTTGCCATTAAATAAGTTTATACTGTTTGGTGGTGAGCGTTTTCTTTCTGCAGAGTGAGCTCTTATTCCCACGATGAAATGCATGCTGGAATGAAGTCACTTGACTACATTTCTTTCTTTTTTTTTTTTGCTTATAGACTCATCCTTCTGAAGTTTCCCATCCTGGGCAATTTACATAGGAACAGGCTGGAACAAGAAAGCCATGATATACAAAGTAGGCAAGAACAAGTCCCAGACAGATAAAGGGAAACCCAAATAAGAGCACGTCCAACAAAACGGGGTCAGACATGTTCTCTAGGAATACCCACAGTGCAAGGAAGAGTCTGTGCCCAACCAAAAACTCGAGTCAGCACGTTGCCTGCAAGCAGATCTCCTCATCTCTTCAGCCTCTGGAACCTGAATGATTTGCAAGATACCCCAGAAAGCTCTGAGAGGCCCATGGACCAAATGACCAAAGTCATATTGAAATCCTCCCATATCCATGAAACTCTTCCCTAGCCTCAAATTTCCATTGCCCTCGTGGACTCATGCAACCTCTGGAAGGACATCTCCTCATCAGGAGCAGATCTATCCCTCTAGAAGGACACCTCCTCATCAGGAGCAGACCTACCCCAGCCACAAATCTGCTCCCCAAACAGCTCCCAAAACTTTGTGGACCTACCATCTGCCACCTCCTGAGTTTATTCTCATGGTGCTAATCTCACCAACTCCCACAGACCACGGTAACCACCAAGTGTTTGACCCCAAAACACAACAGCTCTCACAGGACTTGGTTACCACCCTCTCAATGAGACACCATCCGTCACCCCACACATCACATTCACCCTTTTTAGTGTGAATTGGGGTGCAATGTCACTGCAAGGACACGTGCCACGGTGTTGCACATCCTGAACTCTTCAAGCCATCTTGATTTCCAACAGGGAATTCACCCAAGGCTCATCACCTTCCACTCCTGTAGAGTTCATGGAAAAAGACTCACTCATCTGGACTGCAGGCCACAGCAAAACCTTAATTTAGCTTCTCCTGGCCTGTGTGACACCTATTTCTGCCCAGATTTGGTCAAGGACACTTGATAAGTGTCTGGATAACTAAAAATTCTGTTTTCAATGTAGTTTTCCTGACCTCTCTGCCCAAAAAGCCATGCACACCAGGTTTCCCCACCTACAGTGAGCTCTTCCTGATTGCCCTTTCCCACCAGTGGTGTTATTCAGTGTGTGTGTGCATCCTTCTTTTGTCCTGGCTGATGATTCACATCACAAGAGCTACTTATCCACTTTAAAAAATGAAAATAAACATATCCCCTCCATAACTCACAACGCTATCAGCGCTCGACAGCCAAGGACCAGATTGTCACCGCGGCGCTGTAAACTTTTGTAATTATTGTACATATTGTGTCCAGGGAGTTGATGTGTTCTCCTTCTCCTCTCTCCCCTCCATCAGACCGTATTTTGGCAGCTCCCACAGGACCAGGCGCCCCGAGATGTCCTTCTGGATGTTCTGGCTGAAGGTGGAGCTGACTCACAGTGGAGGGAGCTGGGATTGTTCAGCCTGGAGAAGAGAAGGCTCCGGGGAGACCTTATAGTGGCCTTTCAATACCTGAAGGGAGCCTATAGAAGAGCTGGGGAGGGACTCTTTGCCAGGAAGGGTAATGATAGGACAAGGGGAAATGGTTTTAAATTGGAAGAAAAAAGATTCAGATTAGATCTCAGGAAGAAATTTTTTACTATGAGGGTGGTGAGACACTGGAACAGGTTGCCCAGGGAAGTTGTGGCTGCCCCATCCCTGGAGGGGTTCAAGGCCAGGCTGGATGGGGCTTGAGCAACCTGGTCTGGTGGGAGGTGTCCCTGCCCAGGACAAAGGGTGGAACTGGATGGGCTTTAAGGTCCCTTCCAACTCTAACCATTCTATGATTCTATGTTTCTTCCCTCCTATGTGCAAACAGGTTTTGACACCTCGCCTTTCTGCTGCCTTTCCACCTTCCAGGGTCCTTCCCCCGGCCACCGCTTTGAGATCAGAAAAACTCTTTGGTCCCAGGGAAGGGAAAGTGGAGGTTTAACAGCCGCAGCCTTCTGCTGCTGGCCCCAGGATGCCCTGGCAGAAGTGCCAGTACAAAATAAGGACACAGGCTTTGCCTGGCAAAAAAAAGAAACCAACCCCAAACTCTCATGTAGCTTCAACGCAGAGGAGCCAAGTTATTAATCAGAGCCTGAAACCCAAGCTGAGTAACTCATGTCGTTATGAAACCGCTCTTGGAGCATGAACACACCAGGGAGTAACTGCTGGAGGTCCCCCCCAGCCCAGGATGCTCGAAATACCTCTCCTTTCATGCACAGCCCTGCGATTCACGGGGTGTTACATACCCATAGCTCACAGCTAAACCAAACAGCCCTCCTCAGCTGGATGAACTCAGTTCCCATTGCTATATTTAAATATCAAGGTCTCCGGTTGGAAGCCAGACTTGAACGCCAGCCCGACACCACATTCGGGTTGAGACTAGTCCATTCATATGTTTCTTTACAAACAGAAGGACAGGCTCTGCTGATTTATGCATAGTTTTATTTCCATTTATTTAACTGCTGAGGTCTACACTACTTCTTTTCCAGGGCGTACAAACCAGGAGGCAAAATGCACCAAAAAAAGGGATCTGCCTTTTTATAGACATAAATCTGGCCACACAAGTCCAAACACATCTCTAAAGAACCGCTTACCTTTCAGTTAACATCTGCTTTCCTCTTCGCCTTTCAGATGACCAAGCTCTTCCCTATGCATAATTTTGATGTACCTAATATCGGTATTTTGAAGTTCACTCAGTGGGTAAGAAATCAGCACATAAATCCTAACGACGACTCTCCCCTGCTTGAACAGATGTTGGATCAGGATTCAAAGCTGAGCAGAAAAGCCCACAGCTCTCAAAGCTTTCGTTTCATGTATCATACGGATTTATTTCCATGAATATACCATTTTTTCTGGGAAATAGCTGACGCTAACAAAAAAAGAAAGGAAATAATTTGCAATGATTAAGGTACTGGGGGGGCTGAGGCCTTTTCCACCCTATCTTGTTTATCCTTCAGATTTATGACATGGACATTTCAGTGCTGTTCAATTTCCATGTCCTTTGGTGGTGATTCTTTGGCTTCCAGACCCTCAGGTCACAGGTGAAATAGTTCATTTTGAGTTATCAGAAAGTCAGAGAGATAAAAGAGTCAGAAGAGATGGAAGAAAGGCAGTTCTTGCCTCTCTGTAAGTTGCTGCTTCTTCAAGGCACGAACACATTCACAACCCAGCACCTGCTCCAATGGAACAGAGACTCCCAAGCAAGTTCTCCATCCCTAAAATAACCCTGGCAGAGAGAGAGACCCAGGAGTGGGCCCTTGGGAAGACCCACAGCTGCAGAAGACTCAGCTTGAAGAGAAGCATTTCCTCAAAAGCGTTGCTGAGGGTCTGACAAAGCTTGTTTTTTGTGAACGACAATAGAAATACATTTATTTCAGGGTTCCTGCTTATGCAAGCTAGGGCTCCAGTGGAACCAGATTCTGCAGGGAGGCAGAAAGACCTCCGCTATCAGCAGGGGATTCTGCACACGACTGATTTACTTCTTATCAACGCTCCCATTTTGCCACACCAACCTCCTGGCATCCCAGTAAAGCAGGTTTTTGGCCTCGAGATCTCTGGTTCGCCCTCCGCACATTCCTTAATCATCTAATTCCCTAACAGCTTCCTTGTGCAATTAAAATCATCCGCATTATCTTTGTGCCAGCCCGATCTGGAGGAGGAGATAAATGGCGGGGGGGGGGGATGCCAAGAGAAGGGGAAGGGCCCAGAAATGGTCGGTATGAGGGAGAATGGAGCAGGATTGGGGTTCTGCAGACAGCCCGACACCGCTCGCCACGATTTCGCTAAAACGCCTATTGATCCTACTCATTAGATCAGTAGCATCTGCTGCCATCTGTCCAGGCATTTCCCGAACCCACGATCCCAACTGGAGGAGGTTAGTAGGTCACGGGCATAATTCTCTGCCCCTCCTGGGATGAGAAGAGACTCGGCTCCGCGCCACGGCTCCAAGCGCTCGCAGAGCTCCTGGTTGATCCATCCCTACCTTCTAACCCTTCTCCTGCCGGCTGATCTCAGCTGCAACCCACCTTGCAGTCCCTCCAAGAGTGGCTTAACCTGCCTTTTTTTCCTAGGGCAGAAGCAAGAAGTGATGGGCAAATCTACAATAGCTCTGCTGATGGGTGAGCAGATTTGAGGACGTGAAAAGAAAACTAATAATAATTTAAAAAAAGGACACCAGCTTCAAGAAT
The DNA here is from genome assembly GCF_001431845.1 of Calidris pugnax. Classification (NCBI taxonomy): domain Eukaryota; kingdom Metazoa; phylum Chordata; class Aves; order Charadriiformes; family Scolopacidae; genus Calidris; species Calidris pugnax. Next base: position 350,464 of record NW_015090808.1, on the reverse strand, counting down.
GACTAGACTAAGGATCAACATCTTAATTTGTCCCAATAGGAAAAGTTCAATGAGATTCACAAGAAAGTTCAATGAGATTCTCAAGAGCCAAGAGAAAACAGCAAGTAGGGCTTAGAGAAGAAAATCCAGACGTCAGTTATATTTATATTAGAGGATTTTGCACAGAGACTCCCTAAGAACGAAGCAATGATTTTTCAGTTATCACGGAGAACAAGACCTTTCCAGCTCACAGCTTTATTTCCAGTGTTCTCTGTAGTGACAGAGCCCAAGCCTGCCTTGTGCCTCTCTCCATCTCAAGCCTGGTCCCTATGGTCATCGGGACCCTCTTGGTCTGGAAACCAAGTGAAGAACTTGCAACTTGGCTGATCAACTCCTACTCCAGGAAGTCACTTCTCTCTCTAGGGGGATGATGATTGACCAACGGCAGCAGAGAACATCTTAATGGCCTCAAGTTACGCCAGGGGAAGTTCAGGCTGGATATTAGGAAAAAATTTTTCACTGAAAGGGTTATCAGGCATTGGAATGGGCTGCCCAGGGAGGTGGTTGAGGCACCATCCCTGGAGGTGTTCAAAAGACAGGTTGATGTAGTGCTGGGAGGCATGGTTTAGTGATGGTGATGCTCCTTGTTTGTTGTGTGGGTGTCTATTTTTGTCAGTTGGGTTGACGGTTGGACAAGATGATCTTTGAGGTCCCTTCCAACCTAGAAGATTCTGTGATTCTGTAATATACAACATTTCCCCCAATTTCGTAAGGATCTCAATTAGAGCTATTTTTCCTCTCTTTGTTCGTACAGTACTTGTCATTCAACAGTATTTGAATTCCAGCAGCATCCATCCCACACACCCCTACTAAATCAATACAGAGGAGTGACATGACACCACGGCTGAGCGGTTTCCCTGTTGATGGGTAAGGCTCAGGTGAACAAAGCCATGCTTTCTGCTAAAACCTGCTAAAACCCCGTATGAAACACCGTGTATAAAAAACACGGGGGATGTTGGAATAGCTGCCAGGAGCCACGGACAGGGCCACTGGAAATGCTTTGAAGCACCTCAAGCTCTCCTCTACATACACACAGAGAGAAACCCAGAGCTTTGGGATGGCTTGTTCCCACACCATCCAACGGATTTGCATCCAGTTTAATCCCAAAAGGGCAGCTTTACAAGCACCAACCATCACCTGCACAATCCAGCCCTTCTCAGCGACACAAATATCTTCGGCTTAAAATCAAAATGCTTCTAAATGAGATTTTTTTTTTCTTTCTTTCTTCTTTTCCCACATGGTAAATTCCTTAGACTTTTCTGTCCCTTAGCAGTTTCACGTGAAGGCAGAGAACAGAATTAGGCAAAGAATTAAGGTGGCTTAGGTAATTATAGCGGCACATGCTATCAGTTCAAGACAGAAGATTAGCCCAGCGAGCTCCCAGTTAAAGGAGGTCTTCTCCCCAGTACCAGGGAAAAGAACTGGCCTCTTTTTTTTTTTGCTTTGTCTATCCTAAAAGATGAACAGTGCACCATGTCAAAGTGGTAATATATAACCCCCAAAATCTTCCCAGAGGCACTTTTTCTGGTACTTAACAACTGAAGAAGTTTCAAGCTGAAGTTGAAGAACGGCTTTAAATCCCCCAAGCAGACAGCCGCCCACCCTGTGGCTCTAAACCCAGTGTAAAGTTTATATTGAATTATTTTCCCCTACATCTAGCATGACTAATCGTGTCACCTTTGGCCAAGGGAGATCTTGAATAAAAACTGCCTGGTAAACTAAAAAAAGCAGCAAAGACAATTCTTAATGAAGAATGGCTTATTCATAAAGCTGCAGGCAAACAGGCAGTTCATCAAGGCAGAAGTGACCAGTAAAGGAAAATGTTTTATATCACTCATACCTACCAAAAAAAACAGGTATTTGAGACTGATTCATCACTTCATTTTGCAGGTCACTTTCTCTGTTCTGCCCAGGCCATGTTTACCAAACACACAATGCTCAATTCTTATTATTTTATCTCAAAACTTTGCAACAATTAAGTCAACATTAACCAGATGGGGTTTATCAATTTAACCCACCTCTCAGGGGGAAATTAAAGCTATAGAAGCAGCTTAACTTTCACTTAACCAAAAAATATTTGTATCAGTTCTTCAAATAGTAGAGAAAACAAACTTAGAGGCACGGGAGGAGTGTGACAGCGTTAGGGTGTCAAAACCAGGTGGCCAGCTGAAACAACACTACTTTTCTATTTGTACTTCATATTAAAATTAGTTTAGTTATTTCAGGGTGATGGATTTTGAACACTTAAAGCTGACAATACCCGAAGTGGAGCTTCTCAACAGCTCATATTGGTGTTATAACCCTGGCAATTTTTTGTGGTTTGTTTTTTAACGATGAAAACAGTGGAGGCAGGTTTTAAAAATATACCTGGAGAGACGATGCTGTGCCTTTAAACACGCCACCCTTAGACATAATCCTCATCAAAAGCACATTAGCACTTCCCTGGGGAAGAAAACCATCACATTCCTTCCCCCCTTCTTCTGCTCCCTTCAGACACATCCAGAAACCTGGAATTCAGAGCCCAACAGTTTTATCCTGCACGGGTGGAAAATCCTCTCCCCTATGTTCATGTTATTTCAGGCCCAGGCATTTGCGATGGCTTCACCTGGGCACATTGCAATGCTGATTTTATATTTTTTTTCTTCTAAACTCTTTTTTTTTCTAAACTCTTTTTTTTTCCAAACCGGAATGGCTTCTCCACAGCAGTCTGACTGCACCACAACCAAAAGAAAGCTGAAATCCTGGAAATACATGACACTTTTTAAATCCTCCAGGGCACCCCCTAAATCCCATCAATAAGCTTTCGTAAGGCAGGGAGCTCCACCAAAGCACCCAGGGGCCTCCACGAAGCCAAAGGTGACCAACACAAACACCGACGGACAACACCACTGCCTGAAACACAACACACAAGCAAGAAATAAGTAAAGCTTGAATATGGAATCTCAGGGTCATTTCATTTGGGGAAAAGATGGCGAAGACGTGGCTGGGTTGGTTTGTGTGGCTGAACAGCCCTTCATTCCATAAGGACACTTCGGTGGCACTCTAGAGGATGGACAATGCATGAAAAAAAAAATAAAGCTGGAAAGAAAAAGATTTTCTGCTGTTGGGGGAAGGAGAAGGATGTTGGAAACAAGCAGAGAGTTCTGCCAGGGAAAGCCCTGGGAGCGCAGAGCCTGGTGTCCACCTCACCCCCCCTGAGGAACCCCAAGGGTTTCAGCCCCTCGTCCTCAGGGAGAGCTTCAGATGTCACAGCAGAGGGAGGGAGAAGGTAAAAATCCAAGGAGCAGAGCCGGGAGCTTCCCTTCTGCTCTCTCCAGGGGAAGGACCTGCCAGCGGGGGACGCGACGCGGCGTCTCAAAGAGTGCCAGCCGCAGAGGCCAACGGGGGAAACGCCGCGACGTTAAGGGTGAGATTTATTTTTGCTCACACGACATCCCTGACATAACTGTCCCTTTGAAGACTTTCAACACCGGGCATTCGGGGCCTTGCCAAAGGCGCAGAGGGCAGCTGGTGGCTGGGCGAAGCTCGTGTGGCCTCCAAACAGGTACTTCCGACGGGTACTCCAACGAGGCCTACATTTAATCACGCTCAACGTCCACACCACTTATTCAGGGACAACTGCTGCTTTCCCTCAACTTTTACTCTCAAAAACAACTTCAGAAATCACCGAATCACAGAATGATATAGGGTTTGAAGGGACCTCTGGAGGTCATCTAGTCCAACCCCCCAGAAATGTTCCTTTCTGGAGAGGATAAGAACATCCTCTGCACCAGAGGCGTTCGGTATTTGCCTCAACAACCACCACTGCCAGGAAAAAAATCACTTTTTGGTGTTGTGCTCAGGAGTCTCGGTCACACCTACCGAGGGAGGAACGGTTCAGCCCTGCCTTTTATCTCATTTATCCAAAATCTGCACTTTGCAAGGGAATTTTAAAAAACCAAACAACTGAGCTCCCTTCCCAGCTGTCGCAAGCAAGGAATGAAAGCTTGGCAGAGATAGGAGAGTTCTGCTGTATATCAGATATTAAAAAAACCCACTTAAATAATTATTTTATAAAACAGATAGATGGGGAAAGTGGAAATCCTAACCAGGAGGGCACAGGCAAAAGCAAACCAAGAGCCCCAGGCAGGTCAGCACCATAAGCCCAATTTCAGCCACGCATTTACCTAAACGAGGTGGATTCTGTGTGTAAGGGAAGTGCAAACTGTTTTAAACAAAGCTAAGTGTCCACAAGAAGCCCTTATCCGATCGGCACACGCACAAGTCAAGTTGGAAAAGAAAAAAGCCAACACTTCAGTCAAGAGGTGTTGCAAAGAAAGCAATTTTTTTTAATTAGCTGTCTGAGAAAAACCCTATATTCTTGCCAAGGAGAAAAAAGGAAGCCTTTTGCCTAGGGTGACAGTTCACATGGAGAGCCAACCTCATGTCACCCTCATCCTCTCCAGGTGCCTGAGTGGGAGCTGTGAGTCTGCAGTTAGAAAGGAGCTACAGGAACAGGAGAAACACCATCCAGACCATCTCCCACCAACGAGAGTTGGATAATTAATGGGTGAGAGGAAGCTGGGTTCTGCTGTTGCTTGAAGTACCTCCTTTCTACATGTGTCTCTTCTCTATCCTTCCCACACTAGAAGAAGTCCTCCTAACTGGCAGTCAACTACATCTTCAAGGAACCTCTCCTTACACCTCCTCTGGGTTTTTTGAGGTCACAGCCTCTTCCATAACACACCCATAAACCCAAAACCATCCATCTCGAAACCTAATGCAACTCCAGGTTTGCATCCCTTGCAGTGAAAGGTGAGAGAGCTTCTTCCTCACCCCATAACACAAGGCAACCTGCCTGGGATAGAAGATGACCTGCCTTAGAGGAGCCCAAGTGAAAGGTGAGAGAGCTTCTTCCTCACCCCACAACACAAGGCAAACACTGCCTGGGAAGGAAGGTGACCTGCCTTAGAGGAGCCCAACCCACCAGGAGAAGGTCCCCAACCAAATATTCAGGGCCAGGATGTGTCACCTCAATACATGCAACCTAAATACGGTGCATTAAAGATCAGAGGGGCATCCTTCAGCTGATTCCACCACCTTGGACCATCCATCAGCTGTCTGTGCAGCTCTTGAAGACCAAAATACCAAAGATTGGTATTTATTTATGAGAAAGTCTCCCTGACCACCTTCCCTCTGTAAAATATTAATATTAAAAAATTAGGCCATTTGGCCATCCCACCCAGTGTTATTCAAAGGCTCTCCGTTCTGCTCTGCTGTTGCTCTTACCGTGGTGAGCTGAAGCTAAAAGCTTTTGGAAAATGCCACCCCATGTCTTGAAGAGCCAGGAAAGTAACTGGATTGCTGAAAAATCCCACAACACCGACAGAAAGAGGACTCTTGGCACAGCCCTGGCCGTGCTGCATCTGCTCTGCTAAGTAGGTACATTTATTTCAGTCCTGTGGCTGACTCTGGCTATTTATAGCCGCCAGCTTAACGAACCTTCAGGGGAGACACCAAGGCTGAGCCTCCCTAAACTGGTGTTTAAATATCCTCGTTGAATTAATTCGATCTCATTATGGATGGACTGCCCACAGTTGGACTGGCAACTTCCACTCCTCGTGGAAAGTCAATCTCCATAACGCAGCACCTTTCCCTGCCGGGCAGGGGCTCTGAGTTGGAAAGAAATACCAGAAATTTACTTCACAGTAGCCCAGACCTCACATCAAGAGGTAAGAAGACCATTTAAGAACAGGCAAAGAGGTCACAAATGCATTTTTTAAGAGACATGATTAAACAGCCACCTCATGCTCAACTTGAAGACAAACAGGACCCGTTCTGGAAGCATCCCAGGCACAAGCATTTCGACCAGCAGCCTCTTCCCACTTTGTGCTCCTGAGAAGAGGGAATTTTGTGCTCTCTGTAAGGACAGGAAAAGCCACAGAAAGCCGGGAAAACCCCACCGAACACATCACTGATGTCAAATAGATGGCACTGAGAAGCAGGAAGAGATGGTTTCCACCCTGGTAGGTTCAAGGAGTTCAAATAGAGCCTTGTCTCTGCTTGGAGGCAGTGCCAGGAAGAGGTTCTTCTGCCTGTTCCTCACCTGATGCCAGCAGCTCTCTGGATGGGAAGGCTTGAGACTGTCCCCACAGAAGACTCTGCACAGCCCTCAACACGCTGCTCTGGAGATTCCACCTATTACATTTACAGGAGACAGAGACTTCCCTGCTTTAGTGCCTGATTTAAGATGAAAAATGGCATTTCAAGCCTTGTGTGAGTGAACCCTTCAAAAAAGGGGCACACACACATCAAAATACGATGGTACTCGAGACAGGTGACACGTGAGCTGAACAGAATGTAGCTGCTGCTGGGATGGGTAGTGATCCAGAAGCACCTGCTGGTGGGCTCATGTCTCCTAGATTTCAGTAGGAATTACAGATGGGATAAAGCACTTGGAGAATCAAGAGCACAACGGAATCAACGGGCATTTCAGCCCCGTAGGTGGGCTTGCTTTTCTGATAAAAATCATGTTGGTGAACGAGGGAACACGGCAAAAAAGCAGAGTAGCTTGGCCTCTACGGACACCTGGCCAGCACTGTTCACAGGCTCTGCACTGAGAGAGTTTAGAAAACTATTTATACACACACACCCTGCACCACTCTTATCTAGGTACTCAGATGCACTGGAAGACCAGAAGGAACCTGAAAGGACCAAAAAATGTCTATGTTGTGCAAGAAGCAAACTGTAACGTAAAGGAAACTAATGCCATCAACTCCAGGGTGTCCCACGTCAACCAGAAGCAACAGACAAACTGTGGATTAAAAATAAAAAAGCCTCCTTTTAAACAAATCAGGGCTGTGAATTCACTCTACAAGACTGCTCACACCACAACACTTTTTATATCATTAGGCATCTCGATAAACCAAGCACTGATTAACCAGTTTTCCTTATAAAAAAAAAAATTGTGCCAATTGATGTTGTGGGATCTGTCAGGTCCAATGTGTTACAGAGATTATTAGAGTCCTCTCTCCACATCAAGCACTACTTAAAGGCAGGTATTCAGCAGCAAAGTCTTAGCAAAGATACCTAAAATGAGCTTCAGGGAAGGAGGATGCTCTGGAGTCCCAGCTTTCCCGGCCCCAGATTGCACAGAACTTACTTTTGAGAGAAGGCTGCATTGTAAATTAGAATTGTGATTAACCCATGGTAAGGGAGGACGCTTGGAGATCATCGTGGTGGCTGCCTCCATGGCAAATCCCATCCATCCAGAGCAAACCTCACCTCCAGCAGGAGAGATGGGCTCCATCCAGGACGACCACACCAGCCTCAAACAGCCCCGTAATGAAATGATTCTGCTGCAAACACTTTCTCTCTCAGCAAAATCCTCCTCCCAACCCACATCTGAGGGCTCAGGATAGGAGGTTTTTTCCACTAAAACCTTCAAGAACTACTGCTGGTGGGTGGAAGAGGAATTTCTCGGAGCAAACTGCAAACTTTTACAAAGCTTTGATGGGATGACATTATCATCCCTGCCCTCTCTCTTGCTCTAGAAACCACCCCAACAGACAGATCCAGATTTTCTACCTCTTTTCCCTGTTTCTGGCTTTGTGTCCTGTAAACAGGATCCCAGTTACACCTTTCAACTGGTAAAAAAACCCCTCCTGCCAGCTTAGCCCACGTGCGAGCGTACGCAGGAGAGCTGCAACCAACAACAAAAGGAGAGATCTCAGCTCTCAGCCACTTCTCCCTCCTCGGAGGGTTTCCAAATGTTGGCTTCTGCAGTCATATTTATCCACCTGTCAGCAGCTTGACTCCTGCCAAAAACCAGTTTTTCCTCTCTCCACCGATGCAAGCACTAAGAAAATTCTATTACAACGGGCAGTTCGTGGGTTTCGTGGGTCCTTTACTATCCCTTGGTGCTTTTGGGTCCCAGGACCCTGCTGAATCCACTGCCAACATCCCCCTAAGTCACTTCTGAAGTGGCAGAGCACCCCCAATGCCCATTTTTCCAGTAAACGACTGGAATAAAACACTACTCAATTTCCTTTCCTCCCACTCCATTGCTCTCAAGCTTTAGGTTGAGTTTAGACAAAACTTTGGCTTTGGCAACAGTGATTTTTTTAGGCTCGTGAGTGGTTTTAACAAAACCCAGCCAGCAAACCATCGGGTACTGCAGCAAGGCTCTCCACCCCCCAACCTGGGGAATAAAACCTTTAGATTTGGCCCACGGCAATTTCATTAAAGGAAAAAACTAATTGTGCAACCACTCAGCAAGGGGGACTTCCAAGGACTCCCTCTTGGTCTTTCCAAAGACTCCCTCTTGGTCTTTAAAGGCAGGGCTTTTACACGTACAGATATGTTCATATGCACATAAAATACTGTATTTGGGATGAGGACGAAGACGTCCCATGTTTTACAACTGAAGATTAACATCAGCATTAAAAAGCAAGTGAGGCCTGTAGTTAATTTCCTGAAAACAAGGTCTGAGAGTGCTCATGGCCAGCTTGCTTTAAAATGACTCCAAAGAACAAAATTTTCAATCTTTTGTTACTTTACTGGCATAATTTTTGTGAATTACTTTGTGTAAAATGCCTTTGGGCTGGAGCTGAGGTGCAGCACTGCAAGTCATTACTCTATAGCTTATAACGCAAGTCCTTGACGACAACTGAAATTCCCCAGGACGTTTTTGGAAAGGGACAGGTATTTTCTATTTTGGGCTTCTCCCTCCCCATTTGCTTGGAATCGCCTTTGCCTATAGAAGGACTTTCACCTCAGCCACTGAATTCAGAGTCACAAAGCCACACAGTTTCTTACCTTCCAGAAACAGACCAACTGAAAAAAGATGAGAATTTCCATTCCATCAAAGAATCATACATTTTTCCACTTCTGTTTCTTCTGACACAGTAATTGCTACCCCATATTCCAAGCATTTCTGTTCTAAACATGCTATTAGAGCTTAAAAATTCCTAATTTCGTTAACATGTGCCATGTGTCTAAGGCACATGGAGCTGGGCCAGCCCAAGGACAACCCAACCAAGTTCTACACAAGCAGAGGCACCTCCGTGGAGCACCTCATGCTGCTGTGAACATCACCACGGAGCCTGCACGCTGCCTGCCCCGACAGCGCTTCCCGAGAGACACGATCCCCCTGGGTCCGAGCCAGGGAGCTGAGCCAAATTCCCTTGGAGGGCAACCAGCCCACCAGAAGAAACCCCTTCCCAGATCAAGCATTTCCACGTGGGAAAATCTCCGCGCGCCTGGAGTAAAGAATGAGGAAGAGGGAAATGGATGCAGATCAGAGCCTGTCCCAAAAAAGAGACTTCTCTCTGCCTTCCCTGTTCCTCCCTTGTCTCATGCCTTGCAAGTAACAGCAAACTACAGCATCCTTCATACCAAGATAAGCCATGGGCTGACCTAAGAAGGCAGAACCAGGCTTCACCCCTGCCCATGCCAGCTGAGAAGCCTCCTCTGGCTTTCCATACCAAGATAAGCCATGGGCTGACCTAAGAAAGCAGAACCAGGCTTGACACCCCTGCCCATGCCAGCTGAGAAGCTCTTCTGGCTTTCCACCACCACAGAACAGTTTGGGTTGGAAGGGACCTTAAAGATCATCCAATTCCACCCCCTGCCCTGGGCAGGGACACCTCCCACCACACCAGGTTGCTCCAAGCCCCCTCCAACCTGGCCTTGAACCCCTCCAGAGATGGGGCTCTCCTTTCTGCCCAGCTGGGTCTTTTCTTCACCCCACTGACTGCACAATCATACGAATACTCATGAACTGTGGTTCATCTCAGACCAGCTGAATATGCCCAAAATACTGGTGGGTCCGTACTCAAGCCATTAGTACTATATAAAAAAATAAATAAATTACTAAACCTTCCCTCTGAAAACCCCATTTTACTCATCATCTCCCAATATGCCATCCTTCCCCTTCTGCAGTGCTCTGAGAGTATAAATCTTCATCTCTTTTCCAACTCTTACATGTGTTTTAGGCAGATAAGAAAAGGGCATTTAAACCTCACTTACTAGTGGGGCTCTCCTTTCTGCCCAGCTGGGTCTTTTCTTCACCCCACTGACTGCACAATCATACGAATACTCATGAACTGTGGTTCATCTCAGACCAGCTGAATATGCCCAAAATACTGGTGGGTCCGTACTCAAGCCATTAGTACTATATAAAAAAATAAATAAATTACTAAACCTTCCCTCTGAAAACCCCATTTTACTCATCATCTCCCAATATGCCATCCTTCCCCTTCTGCAGTGCTCTGAGAGTATAAATCTTCATCTCTTTTCCAACTCTTACATGTGTTTTAGGCAGATAAGAAAAGGGCATTTAAACCTCACTTACTAGTAATGCAATAATATTTTAATTATTTTTTTTTAACCGGAAAAACACTCGTATGCCGTAATGCAATAATATTTTAATTATTTTTTTTAACCTGAAAAACTCTCGTATGCTGGCTCCCTGGGTGGCGCAGAATAACCACTGCTAAAATGTGTTTCCTTCTTACTGGTTTTTTTTAACCTGAAAAACTCTCGTATGCTGGCTCCCTGGGTGGCGCAGAATAACCACTGCTAAAAAGTGTTTCCTTCTTACTGGTTTGAAGTGGAAACCAGTGAAAGTGGTGCTTTGAGAAATGAGGCTGTCTGAGAAAAAGGGGGTGAGAAAGCCCCGTGGTCTGGAATACACGGAAAGGGCTCTGCAGGGGGAACGTCACCTTCAAGCCTCCTCCTTGGTCCATCAGAGAACATCCCTCTCTAGGTTTTTTGATGGAGGCATCTTCCCCAAGCGATAATTCACTGAGGATAAAACATCTCTGTACACGATCAACATCCCGAACTCTCTGCAGATGGGAGAGCTGAAGGTTGTTTATAAACTACCAGAGTTTGGCTTATTTGATTGAACTGGACACAGATTTTTTTTTAAAAAGGATTGATATTTCCAGACTGCACCAATTCCCCACTACAGAAGCGCAGCCAGACCGGTTTTTAACTGGAACAGAATGTTTATAGGGAAGGTTTGCATTTCTGGACCTGTTTACTCTCCTGCCCCGTATCCACAGACGTGTCCCATCAGGTTCGTGTGTTGTGGGACGAGCAGCTTGACCTGCTGAGTCAAATCCAGATGTGGTCAAAATCTGATTTTCCACCAAAGAAGCTGAGAAATCATCTTCAGGTAAGATATCCACATTTAGGCTTCACAGTTCTTAGGGACAGATGAAGAAACAGAAGTGATGCATCGAATCAAAGCTTCCCACTCAGTCAAAACAAAGCTCTCAGTATAATGGAGACAATCAAGTCGTTTCCTAAACTTCCAGCAAGTATTTTAACAACGATGTTATTACAGAGTTTGCAAAACAAACTTGATATGCTCGTCTTTTTATTTGAAGATGAAATAAACTACGAATTATATACCAGCTGGACTGACAGTGTCTAATACTTGGCCAAGTTAATAACTGCAAAAATCAACAGAGAGAAGGAGCTCTGTAAACTCTCCATTTTATAGACTGAGATACATTCGTGCGCTTCCTCAGCGACCTCTGGGTTTTCTTCATGTAAAATCGGGCTTTGCTTGTTTTAAAACATGGTTAATGAAACGGAATATATGAATCCAAAAACCTTCCTGTTCTAGGGAAAAAGAGGGCAACGTCAGCCGGTTCGGTCCCTTCAGCTCAGCATTAACTACACAAACAGCACTTTCATTTTATTATCTCATTAATCTTGCACACACCCGTCTCCTCCTCCTCCTCTGCAGCCCTTCTGAAGGCCGTGTCCCACGCTTCGTATTCACAGCACGATGTTCATCCAGCCCGGGTCGCTGATGGACACCTGAAGCCTCCGTGAATCCGATCCCTGGTTTTAGTGGTGAGCACAGTCCCTCGTTATGCAAAGGTCATGAAGAGAGCTGGTGTTATGCAAAGGTCGTTAACAGAGCTGGTCCTTCATCTTGGGAATGGCAACACCCTTGATCTTCTCTTCTTGGGTCCCCCCATGAAATAGGTGTTGAGCTGCATATGAGGGGACAGCGGGCTCAAGATTTCCTCTTTCCTTCTTCTTTTTCCTCTCCTCTTCTGATGACACAGAAACACCATGTACCCACACATGTCCCACAACCTGCAGAGCCCCTTTGTAATCACCCATCCCTCTAAAATGACCTCGGGCACATTAGCCCAACCCTCACTCAATGGTTGTGTGCACGCTCTGCATCTCACACCTTGCTCAGTTTCTGCTATTTTTTCCCCCCTTCAAAGAAGAAAAGCAAAATCCAAAACTTCCCAGCCACGAAGGTGCCACCACTTCTCCGCTGCCAGCCCTGCTCCAGCACAAAGCCCTTCACAACTCATTTACAATTAACACAATGATTTAAAAACTGAAGAACTGAAGATTCTTCAATGATGAAAATTAAAAAAAAACAGGGTTATAAGTGAGATTTCTTGCCACAATGGCCAGTAATGACTACCAGGCCAAGCTGGTGAGGAACACTTTTCTTTGGCTGAAGAGAACTAGTCTTCTCTTGGACACACTTGCCATACCCAAGAGGGAACACAGCAGCTGGGTATGAGGTGCACATAAACCATTCAGGCCCTCAAAAAGCCTTCATCAAAGTGACATCTAGAGCTGGCATGGTCTGAACATCCAATGACTGCCTCAGATCAACAGCCTCCTAAGAGACACAAACCAAAATGGAAATAAAGAGCCGTTTATAAATGATGGAGAAGGTCAAAAGCAGAACAGCAGAAGTTTCTGAAGGAAAGCTGGCGTTACCACCTACGTGGAACTGGAGAAGAAAAGGTTGATACCAAGCAAAAAAGTGTAGGAAACAAATAATTCAAGTAAGTGATGATGACAAGGGTTTCAGAAGGGGAAAAAAACCCTGGGGATATAAGGCAACATGTAATTCAATGTTTGGAAACTCAAGGCAGTAATCTGAACTACTCCTATCCTTTACAGTGTTCTAAATTAACCGCGCCAGCTCGTAAAAAGATCTGCCCCCCCGTGCAAAAGAGCAAGTCCCTGCAAGAACCTGGTCGAGTGTCTGGGTACGTGAGATGGAGAACAATACAGAGAAAGTCAGAAATGGTGCAGAATTAATGCTATCACACGGGGCACCAGGACTGCTGTGTGGTATTTGAGTGATCCCACTCCAAAAATACGTGGCGCAAAGAAGTCAGGGCGGAAAAGATTATGGGGAAAATCTCAGAGAGAGAGAGAGAGAGATGAAATACTGCACATTTTTACAGGCAGATAAAGTGTAGACAAGAATATACTAAACTGTAAAAACAATAGAGGAAAAAATACCATTAAACCTTTCTCAAATGATACAAACCAGAAACGAGGGGGGGAAAAAAAAAAGGCAAAAAAATCAAAACCTGGTGGAAGAAATGGGATTTCAACCATGGGCACAATTTTCCCATGGAAATGCTTCCCCTAGGACAGTGATACATCCAGAAGCCAGTTGTTTTCCCATGGAAATGCTTCCCCTAGGACAGCGATAGATCCAGAAGCCAGTTGGGTAGACATAGTGCTGAGGGACATGGGTTAGTGATGGGTTTTGTCAGCGTTGGGTTCATGGTTCGACTCGATGATCTAAAAGGTCCCTCCCAACCTGGACAATTCTGTGATTCTAATTCAAAAGGGAATTTCTACAGATCTGGTCACTGGCACACCAAAGAAGTACAGAGGTATAAATATAAAAATTAAACTTCAAATACCTAGAGTTCTTGAAGACAGGTAATTATGTCTTCTGGTGTAAAACCAACTCCTGGTTTCTGAGCTGACAAGAGAAGTTCCTTGGGAAAACCAGGGAACTACAGCTCCAAAAAGCAAAGGGACTTTGTGACTCGCCTTCCTTCCTAGTGGCTGCTCTCTGCAGTATCTGCACCACCCGACGTGACCCATCTGATCCCACCTCACTGTCTTTACATGCAGCAACTATCCAGCAACAGCATTTCCAAATGAAAAATGCACATATTTCTTCAATCAAAGATCAGGCTGTGCAGCCTTTGCTTGCTCCTCTCTCTTTCTTGCACCAGAAACATTTTGCTCCCTCACAAATAATTTCTTCAATCAAAGATCAGGCTGTGCAGCCCTTGCTTGCTCCTCTCTCTCTCTCTTGCACCAGAAACATTTTGCTCACTCACAAATAGGTTCTTTGATGAAACTCCAACCATCTGGAATCATCTTCAATGATCGGAGCCGTATCCCACACCGGGCTGTTCTCCTGTATTCAAACCTTGTTGGCGTGTTCCCTTTTTAGCTGGCTGTCACCATCTCTTTCCCATTTCTATTTAAGCAGCCATCTCCTGGATGGCAGAACAAGCTTGTGGCCAACAGAGAAGACAGCAAGAGGGATGGGACTTCTTGACAGTCACCTACGATGGTACCAAAGTGATGACACTCGATAAAGATCTCTCTCCTCTGGGTAACCATTTCAGTATGAACAGAGGTAGAGAGCATCCAAAACAGACCCCATCTCTATCAAAATTCAGAAATTCACCCCCTACAGATACTCAAGCATACAGTGATGCTACGTTTTATTCTACTCTTTGTTTGCAAAACTTAAAACTGGTTAGTTACCGAAGGGAAAAGACTCATTAGCACCACAAGTTATTGACAGAAGGAAGGCAAATCCCAAGCAGGTATATTTCTCACAGTCTACAGCAATGGTTAGTTACCGAAGGGAAAAGACTCATTAACACCACAAGTTATTGACGGAAGGCAAATCCCAAGCAGGTTTATTTCTCACAGTCTACAGCAGTGCTCTTGGTGCTTCTCACCAACCTGCTCCTCTGAGGAGCTGAAACCACAGGGTGCTGGGATTGTAGAGAGGACACACGTCCTGAGAGCCAGGGCCAAAGCTGCAATAGATCCCTCTGGGCACCTACTCCGTCTTTGCGTTTCCTCGCTATCTCTTTACACACAGTGTCAAATTGCTTTATAAAATTTGGCCCATCCTGGCTGGCTTCAGCTCAGGAGCAAACTCAGGTGATAAGAGAGAGATGAAATGTCTCCTCCAAACCACAGCAGCTGCTCAACAGCGACTGGTTGAGGCTACTCTGACCCTGCAACAGGAGAACGACTGTTTTCCTGGATCTGGTTTCCCCCTCCACGACCAGATGAGGAGCAGATCTCAAGACAATGGGCCATTGTAGCCAGTGACAACCAAAACCAGGACTTACTGAGCGGCTTAAGGATGCTGCTGCTCGTCTCGTCGGCGTTCTCTACGTCTGATTTGTCCGAGTAGTTCTCGGAGATTTTCTCCTTTTCTTTCTTTTCTTTGTGCCCAGGTCTTCTTCTGTGGCGCCTCCTCCTCCTGTAGCTCTTCGGCACGTGGACCCCAATGTAAATGGTGTGGTGACCTAGGGGACACAAGCACAGCAAAGATTAATTTTAGATTAATTTTGACTGTGTATAGTTTGTGCCTCACTGGCCAGTACTGTTCACGCTGCATTTCATTCACACAGGCAAGAGAAGCACCTTTCTTTGCTGGCCTAACATTAATTAAGTACTATTTTCTTGTCTCCAAACATTAGCTACCACTAGGAAAAGCAGTTTTTTGTACAATCCATTTCTCAGCGTGCAGCCTCTCTGATAATCACCCTGTCCTTATGACTCATTTAAAAATAAAAAAATAAAAACCACAGAAGGCCACCGTGCTAATTTTGCAGGACAGAATACAGCCTACAGGGCTCCTCGAATACATTCTACGTTACTTTTTCCCCTTTGTTTTACCAAATTACATGGGCTGGATTAACACCTGCCTTGTGCAAACTGATCCAGCTTAACCAAAGAGCTTAGAGCAATAAAATGTACATCACTTGGCTGTGCAGCCCATTGTGTAATGAGAAGCAGAGGTACCGTTAGGGTTTTATTGTAACACAGCTGACCAGGCAGGAGTAATTAACAGAACTTACTGCAAGATTCTAAGTTCTTGACACTTCCCAAAATAAAAATTAAGTAATAAATGAATAAGCGCCAAATCTCCTATGCTAAACACAAAGTGTGCCTTTTGCCTTTCACACAGACTTCTCATTTCAGACTGAAGCACTTAAACAAAATACATTTGCCAGTTGTCCTGTCTTTTTGATGAGCTTGATAGTAAGGGTTTCTTTTCAGGGCTTTCTGCACTTGGGCCAACTTGGGATAAATCTCATCCCTTGTGCTTACAGAAAGCTTTCACATCTCTTCTCCTGTGCCCAGACAATGCAGACATCCTACTGGAAGCTTCAAAAACAGCTCCTTCAGATTTCACTCTTGATAAATGATAGCTGTATTCTGGGCTTTTGACCAAATTTGGTTCCCCCGCTGGTGTAGCCAAGCAGAGATAAGACACACGTGCCCTGTCACTGAGGGATGCACATTGATCTCACCAACGAGCCGCACACACAGGTAAGAACCCCTGGATTTCTCTGGGGGTACAGACGTTTACACCTCTCTCCTGCAGCAGCCCCACTCCCTTCTGCTCAGGAATATGAATTAAAGTAAACGAGTAACAAAAAAAATAAAATAAAATCAGGCGTCACTTGATAAAAGCGTCACATGGGTGAGAAAATCCAAGAAAGAAAATTAGGGAGAAAATTGCCATCTCCAATCCCCCACGCTCCTGAGCCAGCTGGGAAGCCTGGAGAGTCCTCCACCTTCTTTGCATGTGAATTTTCATACCAAAACCACCCAGCGTCTTCTAGAAAGCTGCTTGACCAGAGCAACCCTCCTCGACAGCAATAAATAGATTTAAAATAGCCAACTGAATTCCCCAAGGGCTTTGGGAATAAGGGAGCGAAGAGCTGTATGCCAGGATGGGGCCAGGAGCTCAGGAAAACAGCTCGTGCCCAGCGCACATCACTCCCAGCAGCTCCTTTGAACACCAAACACAAATCAGACACTTTAAAGACATAGAATCATAGAATGGTTTGGGTTGGAAGGGACCTCAAAAGATCATCGAGTTCCAACCCCCCTGCCCTGGACAGGGACACCTCCCACTGCTGTTGTTGAGTTACTTAAGTATAAAAAAAACCATCTGGAAAAGGCTTCTTAAATACCACATTCTTAATTCTCAGAGACCAACAACATGAAAATAGAAAAAAAAAATTGTTCTCCCATACAATCACTTGAAAAAAAATATATTAATCCCCAGACTAGCATTAAGTGTGATACATTTTGGCTCCAAAGTAATTCATTATGTGGAAATTGTAGTAAAAAGCAGAGGTTTCTAAAGAAATTCCCTTCCTGCTCCCACCTGTGGTGACCCTGACATGGGTCACATCATCCTTCTGGTGGCCACTGAGCTACAACAAGCTCAAGGTTATGTACGAGCGATAACGATGCGGAAGACCATAATAAATAGATAAAACAGATATAAAGATATATAGTGCCCGTGATATGGAGATATAAACTAACAGCTATAAAGCCTTAGTGAAAATCTCTCTGGGTGAAGCTCCAGTTACTTTTTAGCCAGTGTTATCTGGGATGGGATATTAAAAGTTCAGGCTACATGGGTATTTCCATCCCTACAGACCAACACCTGGAGATAAGATTTAGCTCCAGAGTGCCAAGGGAAACTGGGAGAGCTACCCCAGCAACTGGAAATATCAGCTTTAACACAGCAGATGGCACAAACCCTGCACAGGGATGGAGATGGGGAAATCTCAGCTGAGCCAGGCAGGAGCTGAGGGTGCCCCGGGGACAGGGAGGGCAGTGGTGGCCCTTCCCAAGGTTCTCACAGCTGAGATCCCACCCAAAAGCCAGATGAGAAAGGACTGGGCCACTTCAGTATGTGTATGAAAGCAGCCTCCTCCTCTGAATCCCTTCAATTCTGTGGTCAGCTCGATAGTAGAAGCACATCATAGTAAGCCTGTAGTCCTAATACTTTAATATGCTGCCAACAGAACTGGACAATCTCTTTAATCTTTTGACCACGTGTGCACGGCACAGATTTTGGGTAATATGAAACTAAATTGTATATACACGCAGGCGAACATCTGCATTACTTAGCTTGCTTTTGCCTATTCTGCCTTACTTAATGCGACGTTTTCCTCCCCTGTGTACTCGAAGTGCTTGGCATCTCTTTGTATGGCTGCAAAGGCCGAGATAAACTTCTGGGCTCCCTTCCCAAAGGGCCCGGAAGGAAACAATTGACACGTCCCCTTCAATGCACGGGGTTGCTGAGACATTTCCTACTCGCCGGGGCATCGGCGCCTTTCCCATGAGAACCAGGGGACGCCAAACGGTGACGCCTTTTGGGGAAATTGTACCGCGGGCACACGGGCACCACGCTCTCACCCCGCAGCTCTGCAGAGGGTGGGAAGCCCTTTCGGATGAGCAGAGGGACCCATTTCACAACACTAACATCCCCCAGGGGAGACGCAAGACCTGCAGGGCCAAGTGGCACCCTCTCCGTTCTTCATGGCCTCCTCAAACCTAGACCTGCAGGAGGTAAACCTTTTGAACTCAGCTTCTTGTGCTGGAGGAGAAACTTCACCATGCACCAAATGCAGAGCAAAATCATTCATATCATAGAATCATAGAATTTCCCAGGCCAGAAGGGACCTCCAAAGGTCATCTAGTCCAACCTCCCCGCAGTCAGCAGGGACACCCCCAACTGGACCAGGTTGCCCAGGGCCTCGTCGAGCCTCTCCTTGAATATCTCCAGGGAAGGGGCCTCAACCACCTCCCTGGGCAACCTGTTCCAGTGCTCCACCACCCCCACAGTGAAGAACCCTCTCCTCATCTCCAGTCTAAATCTGTTCCCCTCCAGCTTGAAGCCATTGCCCCTCATCCTGTCACTGCAGGCCTTTCTAAACAGGTTCTCCCCAGCCTTCCTGTAGGCCCCATTCAGGTACTGGAAGGCTGCTATTAGGTCTCCCCGGAGCCTCCTCTTCTTCAGGCTGAACAACCCCAGCTCCCTCAGCCTGTCCTCGTAGCAGAGGTGCTCCATCCCCCTGATCATCCTTGTGGCCCTCCTCTGGACCCGCTCCATCAGGTCCATGTCCTTCTTATATTGAAGGCTCCAGACCTGCACACAATACTCCAGGTGAGGTCTCACCAGAGCAGAGCAAAGTGGCAGAATCACCTCTCTGGACCTGCTGGCAACGCTTCTTCTGATTCTTAATAGAGCAAGTCATGATGGGAGAGGTATTTTCCCCCCCCAGAAAAATTTTGGTTGAAACCACATCTTTTGCTATATTAAGAGCTATTAAAGAAGAGCAGCTCATGATTCAGAGTCTGGCTTTAGAGTCTGGGCACAGGAGACTCTCTGAGTCAGTTTTGCTGGTGAAAAGCCACTCACGTGTTAATAAATTTAAGTTCTGTAAAATGCAGAGTGGCCTCCCTACCTGCAAGAACATTCAAGCAGCTCCAGACACTCTGCCCCAACAAGTCAGAACCCCAAGGATATCTCCTCGGTCCAAGGCCGTGCTATTCATACAATCACAGAATGGTTTGGGTTGGAAGGGACCTTAAAGCCCACCCAGTGCCACCCCCTGCCCTGGGCAGGGACACCTCCCACCACACCAGGTTGCTCCAAGCCCCATCCAGCCTGCCCCTGAACCCCTCCAGGGATGGGGCAGCCACAGCTTCTCTGGGCAACCTGGGCCAGGCTCTCACCACCCTCACACCAAACAAGTTCTGCCCGAGATCTAACGTAGGTGATGAAGAGACCTTGAGATCTGCCTGCATGAGAAGTGTGCTGGGAGTGGGGGGGAGTGGGAGTGCTCTCTCTGCAACCATGTCCACACCAGATTGGACATCCCAAGGCACGTGAAGCACAAGCCATCTATATAATTTGAAACATGTGGATCTACTCTTGCTATAATACAGGTAGGAAACAACAAAAACACCTATATAGAGAGAAATCATAGTTCAAGTGTTGTTTCCCAAACTAGTTCTGGAACCACATCTGCCTTCAAGAGCGTTATCACTTCCTACCACTTCCTTGGTAAGAAACCAGTTCCTCAAAGTATCACAGAATGGTTAGATTTGGAAGGGACCTCAAAGCCCATCCAGTGCCACCCCCTACCCTGGGCAGGGACACCTCCCACCAGCCCAGGTTGCTCCAACCTACATCCAGCCTGGTCTTGAACACTTCCAGGGAGATTCCTACCCAGAAGAATCACAGAGAACAGACTGGGTGTGTGACACACCTATGGAAAGCTGCAGAGCTCAGGTTTCTTGTGAAGATCGAATTTAGGTGGTTCTGGGAAGCTTCATCCTGCAACAAGAGTCCTTCCACAAAGCCTTTTGTGCTGTGTATTTCAACACAGACACGTGATGCGTTACCAGTGGCCACGGTAGTAACTTCAGTGTGGGGCACTACCAGAAAACCTGTGTTACAGGAAATGCAAACTGAAATCACAGCCTGATGATGGGGAAAAGAAAAAGAAAAAAGAAGAAAAGGAAAAATAGATATCTCATATGATGAGATTATCTAAGCAAGGTGGTACCTTTTGTGCCTGAGGTTCTGCATTCACCTGGACCCTGAGCTGAGTCTACAGCTTCCTGCAATTTTGGTCCATGATTAAGATCAGACTTTAAGCCTGACACTGCATTAAGACTGAAATTCTCTTTTCATTCCAGATGCCCACAGCCAAACGAACGAGCAGAAGGAGATCGCTTTATTTATGGTCTCCTCTCCATTTTTAAGCGCAAACTCTTTGAAGGAAATGGTATCAATGCAATAGCTTTTCCTTAGTAAAACTAAAACTTGGTCATTTGGAGAAAGGAGCCAAAAGTCATAGGATCAAAGGATAAATTTTGCCTGATGCATAATATCTGGGAAAGAATCCCTTCCACATGACTGGGGTCGTTGAGACTTAAGAGTCTGGTCTGACCAGCCCATAAAGAACCTCGAAATGGCACCTTAGAAGGAAACAAGATCAAAACCTAACACTAAAAGTGTATAAAGCAATGAAAATAATTTGAGTATTAGCAAGTTTTCACCTGGCCTTTGCTTTCACTTTCAAGGCTCCTTTCCAAAGAAGAGGGAGAGCCGCATGAAACTCAACCAGGCTTGGAAGGCTCATGTGGTTTCAACTGACAAGTCTCCACAGCCAAGCTCTTCTCCACGAGCTCAGGCCACTTGTGCCTCCTGCCCTGAGCAGCCATTTACACCCAAGCTCTCCGAGAAGACCAGGGCAGGTATCTCAGGCCACCCAAATAAAGGGCTTCACTCAGGATCACAGAATCCCAGAATGCTGTGGGGTTGGAAGGGACCTCTGGAGATCATCTCCTCACCCCCCCTGCCACAGCAGGGTCACCCACAGCAGGTCCCACAGGAACGTGTCCAGGTGGGTTTGGAATGTCTCCAGAGAAGGAGACTCCACCACCTCTCTGGGCAGCCTCTGCCAGGGCTCTGCCACCCTCACACCAAACAAGTTCCTCCTCATGATGAGGTGGAACTTCCCATGTTCCCTTTTGTGCCCATTTCCTCTTGTCCTGTCCCTGGGCACCACTGAGAAAAGCCTGGCCCCATCCTCCTGACACCCACCCTTTTAGCTATTCTCAGCATTGATGAGGTCCCCTCTCAGTCCGCTCTCCTCCAGCTGATCAGCCCCAGGTCTCTCAGCCTTTGCTCAGCAGAGATTCTCCAGTGCCTTGGTCATCTTTGTAGCCCTAATCATCTTTGTTGCCCTAATGGACGCCCAGCCATTTCACTTTGGGGCACAGTAGACATATAAGAGGACACAGGCAGGTAAAGGTGTGCATGGCTTTCACTCCTACCACTAACAACTTGCTAATTTTATGAAAACTTGCTCTGTAGTGACATCTAACATTTAGGAACCTGCACCTACCACTGCTCTGAGGTCCCAACAGACAGGCAGGGGATGCACCCAGCTACATGCTTCATCAGCAGAAGATGGCATGGCATGGCTTTTTGGCCAAGAGGAAGGTGTTGGTAGACCACCAGGCACACAGAGAGACATGACACTAGCCCACACAGCAGTGAGAGTACAGCCAGGCTAGCCCAGCTTCTAGCAGTCACTTTTCAAACCCAGGGGTGGCTGCAGAAGGGGACTTTTGCGGGAGAATCCAATGAATGAAATGATATAAAAAGCTGGTGGCCCAGAAGGACAAATAAATCACAGGGATGATCCATTTTAAAGGGGAGATACTAAAAGTAGCACTAAGCAAGTCCCAAACTAAGCCCTGCTTAGTTTCAAATCAGCTCAAGAAATAAGAACAAAAGGCCACGCCGTCACGTGCTGAGTGCCCTTAGCTCTACCTGATTGCCAAGGGGCTGCAGGTGCTGGTGGTGGCAGAGGAGGAGGAGTGGGCTCTCCACCCCCACCAGCTCCCTGGAACACAGGGGATGGGACCCACAGAAATGGCTCTCCCAGTCCCACCTGCAGAGTCATCATGTTTCACCTCAAAATTTCTCAGGAGTGATCTGAAAGAGCAGGCTGAGAGAGTTGGGGGGGTTCAGCCTGGAGAAGAGAAGGCTCCAGGGAGACCTTCCAGCCCCTTCCAGTCCCTCAAGGGGCTCCAGGAGAGATGGGGAGGGACTCTGGATGAGGGAGGGGAGCCCTAGGAGGAGGGGGAAGGGTTTGACCCTGCAAGAGGGGAGATGGAGCTGAGATGTGGGGAAGAACTTATTTGGTGTGAGGGTGGTGAGAGCCTGGCCCAGGTTGGGCAGAGAAGCTGTGGCTGCCCCATCCCTGGAGGGGCTCAAGGCCAGGTTGGAGGGGGCTTGGAGCAACCTGGTGTGGTGGGAGGTGTCCCTGCCCAGGGCAGGGGCTTGGAACTAGAAGATCTTTAAAGTCCCTTTCCAGCCCAAACCATGACTCTATGACTTCCACAGAGATGACAACACAGGCCACAAAACCAATAGGCAAAGGGGAATATTTTCCATGATGTAAATTCTGGGTAGGAGAAAAGACCTGGATATTCACAACCTGCTGGTGAACGTGGCTGGTTCCTACAGTAGAAAGGAGGACTGTGATGATCTCCCCTAGCCCTGTGTAAGAGCTAAGTACTGTTCCCATTCATGCATACAAACACAGATTCTGAAACTCAAAGAAAACCAAAACCAAACCATCCCCAATCGTGTGACCAGGCACACCTCCAGGATCACCACCCACTCCCCACGGGGTTTTCACAACATCCTGATATTCCAAGTGACTGATTTTCCAGGCGAGTAAAAACCTCCCAATCAGTTAAACAGCAGAAGGATTCATCGAGCACCTGGTTTGTTGAAACCTGGGTGACATCTAAACCAGCTAACCTACCAGCTGGACACGAATCAGATCCAAATCCCTCCTGTTCCCTGCAGAAAATTACCCCGTCAAGCAGCAGATCCACAGAAAAATCATTTTTCCCACCAAAAAGAGGGCAGCCCCCACAGCTGGAACGGGTTGGGTAATTTTTGTGCCCCGCTAATGATTTTATTAGTGCAGAAATGTGTATGTGCTTCTTACAGTGGCGATGCCTGGGCACAAAATTACCTCTCCCCATGAAGGGAACCCAAGGTCTCTGGAGGGACCGAGCACAGACTGCCACGGGACCAGTGACAGAGGATGAGAGCAATCCCAGGACTGGCTGGGAGAAGCAGGAGAAATCATTTCTGTATGGAAAAGCCTGGAATAAAGTAGCACAAGTCTGTAACCAGGTAGCTGGAAAAAAAAAAAAAAACAACCCTGAGATCAGGAAGGCCCTCAGGCACGAGGGCCGTTAAAACACCAGTGGTATGCAATAAACTATTTCTTCTGTGGTATGTGGCCCTTGGCCAAAGAAAAGGGTCAGTGTGAATCCATCAGGTGATGGGACCAAATACTTGTGAAAGGACAAGCGTAAGGTTGAACAGGGGGTTCACAACCCAACGAATGCCTTCAGGAGAACAGCCTGCAATGACAGAAATGCAGTTAAGGGAAAAAAAAAGGAAAACAGAGGCCCCAAGAGAGACAAAACCCAGGCCACAACACAACTGGGATATGAAATAGGAGGGGAGAAGATCAGAAACAACAGGGCTGTCTTCAATTCTGCCAGAACCCCGAATTCATGGCTAAGATCAAAGTACCCAAGAGAGGACCCACCATCAGCAATGAAGATGCAGTGACTTAATCAAGCAGGGAACTTGCCCAAGAATGGTTTTACCTCTTTGTATTACTGCACCTCACACCTTCACAGGCAGCCCTTTCCTAAAATCACTACAAGGGGCAGGGAACTGAGCTCTGTAGGGGAAGACAGCACGTATGATAGAATTGCCCAGGCCAGAAGGGACCTCCAAAGGTCATCTTGTCCAACCCCCCTGCAGTCAGCAGGGACACCCCCAACTAGACCAGGTTGCCCAGGGCCTCATCAAGCCTCACCTTGAATATCTCCAGGGAAAGAGCCTTAACCACCTCCCTGGGCAACCTGTTCCAGTGCTCCACCACCCTCACAGTGAAGAAAAAAATCCGATATTTTTAGTTTCTTCTTTTATAACTTCAGGTTTGTAGATGTTATATGCTCTTCGTTCTTCAAAAAGTCAGTTAAATTTTTCTATCAAGTCTTCAAAAGATCCCCACGTAACAACATTATAGCTAGCCAGAAGGAAAGTCTTCCTGGCCATCTCTCTGAAGCTTGTACTTCTCAATTTCAAACGCGCGCTCCCTCCCCATCGATGACCCAGACTTGAACTGCCGGATTCCTAACAAGGTTCAGAGCCCGCTCCGGTGAAGCGTGGCTAAAAGGTGAGTTTGCACCGTGCCCCGAAGAACGGGATGGCTCCAAAAGATGGAGCTCACATAACATCAAGAATCTCTAAGGGAGAAGAGAAAATGGAAAAAAAAAATAAAATAGAAAATAATGAGGTCTTCATTTGACTTCTTGAAGATCCTACAAACCCTGGTTGGTTGGAAGGAGCAGACCAAGCCAGTCATCAAAAAACACACTAAAAACTGTTAGGAAAGGTTCAGAAAATGAAGCCCAGAGGACACACGTTGATGACGGCTCTAAGGTTCTGCTCCACGACAGGGAACCACAAGGAAGTTGGCAATGAATTAAGGGGTGGACATTGTTTAGCCAGAACAATAAACGTGTTTGGGGTATTCTCCCTGAGCTTTACATAAGCCACCGCGAGACTCTTACCCACAACCCCATAAGCTGCTTTTCTTTCTCTCTTGGTTGGAGCCGTGAGAGGTTACAGAAGCCACCCAACCTGTCCTGCTGTGATCTGATCTAATCTGGCCGGGACCGCTGGGATTCCGGGGGAGGAGAAGGAAGACTCTAAAAGGGCCCAGCTCTGGGGAGCAGGGCAGAGGAGAGGGGTCGTGCTGGACCCTTTGGTTTAAGTTTGACACCAAGCTCTTCGGCAGCACGGTACCTTTGAATTTTCTGGCATCTGCCTCGAGCACTGACCACAGTTGTCCCCTTCCGAAACGTCCCAAATGACCATACAAAATAGCTCATCTTGGCTGAGAGTCTTGGTCCCATTTTGCCTATTTCCATCTCATTAATTACCCAGGTTGACCAAATGAATACCAAGCTGTACTTGGCACCATCGAGTTCATAGATAGAGGTAGGTTCTAGACCACTCTCCAGTGGAAGAGCTGTGATGTACTGACTAAGGCATCCAACTGCTGCCCCCACTTCAGAGAAAGAGCCCCAATTGCTTTCTAGGTACCAGAGGTACCACTTGGGTACGAGCACCAGGAAGACACACTGCTGAAATTACCACTCCACACTCTGAAGCAAACAGCATGGGGTCTTCTCAGGCCCTTCCTAATGCCCACCGATGACCGCATGGAGCAGCACATAGAATCATAGAATCGTCTAGGTTGGAAGAGACCCTTGGGATCATCGAGTCCAACCATCTACCCTACTCTACAAAGTCCTCCCCTACACCATGTCCCTTAGCACTGCATCTAAACGTCCCTTAAACACAGCCAGGGATGGTGACTCCACCCCCTCCCTGGGCAGCCTGTTCCAATGCCCTATCACTCTTTCGGTGAAAAATTCTTTCCTAATGTTCAATCTAAACCTCCCCTGTTGGAGCTTGAAGCCGTTCCCTCTCGTTCTGTCGCTAATTACCTGTGAGAAGAGACCAGCACCAACCTCTCTACGGTGTCCTTTCCATCATCCAAAGCCTGCAGAACAAACAGCAAAGGATGGGCACAGCAGCAAAACCAAGACAGACCACCACAACGTGCCAGGTGGAGATCTACCTAAACCCACCCTCCTGTCTCCTTGGGTTTGCCTTGCCAGGCAGCTCATGGGAAGTCCTCAGAACTGCCCGCATCAGTAGGAAACCAGCCCTGCTGCAAGCCAGCCTTGACTCCAAGGTTGCAGTTATAATTAAACACGTAGAAGCCACTGTGTGTTTAACGAAAGGCAGCAGGGCACCAGGAAGAAATGCAAACACCACGGTGCTCACCACCAGGAGCCCCCTTCACACAAAGTCCCCTGGACACCTCTCCAGCAGCACAGCGCTTCCTTTGAGGAAGCCCTGGATTCTCCTACATCCCTTCTCAGTCCCTTTCTGAGCTCTCACAGCATTGTACAACCAGATTAGGAGCATCACCCAAAGCGACAGACCTTCCTGAAGGCTGAGGTGATGACTGGAGTGCAGACTGCACTTGTCCTGGCAAGCTACAGAAACAGTCCTCGCGTTATTTTCCCCAACTAAGCCCAGTTCCCCCAGTCTGGGTGCACAGATGAAAGACAGAAGGACACCCCAGTGTCCCCTAGCTACACGATGGCCATGACTGTTTGACGTAGCCAAGCTTGAAGGAACCCAACCCTGACACACAGTCAAGTATCTCCCACTTTCTGCCTCAGTATCTTTCCCTGTTTGATGAGTGGGTTCTGTCATCTACTTTCACTACTTCTCTGTGCTTTGATTTATGGCATGGAGTACGTCTCCTAAAAATCCATCAGTTCACTGCACAGGCAAAAACCTTGGCAGAGTTTGCTAAATACAGTCAAAGAGAGCGAACACTGGCATTATATATTTTACAACTGTAACTGGGCCTCCACAAAATACCTTAAAATAGAGCTGTTGGGCAGAGAAAGGTCTATACAATGGGTGGGAGAAGACAGTCAAACAAGTCTAGACTTGACTCCTAACTTAAATGACACAGGAGGGGACCAGACCATCACATAACCAGCAGATGCTCAACTACAACACCAGCCTGTATGTCCACCAATGGTGGGCAGCACCTCCAGAAAATGAAGCACAAAACAAGAGAAGGCTTATGAAGCGACCTCTGTAGAGTCATTACGATGAGCACATTGAATCAATGATGGCCCATGGCTCTAGACTGAACTGCTCTGCACCATCCCAGTGGCCACTCTCTCTGGGTAGGGACCAGCAGCTTCAGGATGGCTCTGGGAACTGAAGACATCCACTCGGAGAAGTTGTTCCCATCAAAGGCTCTGTTGGACCTGTTGGAACAGGTCCAGAGGAGGCCATGGAGATGCTGGGAGGGCTGGAGCCCCTCTGCTGGGAGGACAGGCTGAGAGAGTTGGAGGGGTTCAGCCTGGAGAAGAGAAGGCTCCAGGGAGACCTTCCAGCCCCTTCCAGTCCCTCAAGGGGCTCCAGGAAAGCTGGGGAGGGACTCTGGATGAGGGAGGGGAGCCACAGGAGGAGGGGGAAGGGTTTGACCCTGCAAGAGGGGAGATGGAGCTGAGATGTGGGGAAGAACTTGTTTGGTGTGAGGGTGGTGAGAGCCTGGCCCAGGTTGGGCAGAGAAGCTGTGGCTGCCCCATCCCTGGAGGGGTTCAAGGGCAGGTTGGAGGGGGCTTGGAGCAACCTGGTGTGGTGGGAGGTGTCCCTGCCCAGGGCAGGGGGTGGCACTGGGTGGGTTTTAAGGTCCCTTCCCACCCAAACCATTCTATGATTCTGAGGCTTGAAGGTGCCACCTTTCTCAGCAAAATTAGTTTCAGCACCAGCTCAGAGTGCAGTTGATGGTTCCTAAACCCATCAGAGATGGAAAAAGCCCATCGCTGTCGGACCGACAGGGAAACACCTTCCTCCACCGCCACGTCCCTTGCGCTCAGCGCACGTGTCAGTGCAAAACTTATCACGGCTTAACGGAAACCGCCCCCTTTCCCTCACAAGGGACAAGCCACACATATTGACTCAGCTGGTCTTACAAC
>NW_015090808.1:305519-322195 GCF_001431845.1 Calidris pugnax | reverse complement strand
CCCTGGAGGGGTTGAAGGGCAGGTTGGAGGGGGCTTTGGGCAACCTGGGCTGGTGGGAGGTGTCCCTGCCCAGGGCAGGGGGTGGCACTGGGAAGGCTTTAAGGTCCCTTCCCACCCAAACCATTCTATGATTCTGAAGCTTGAAGGTGCCACCTTTCTCAGCAAAATTAGTTTCAGCACCAGCTCAGAGTGCAGATGATGGTTCCTAAACCCATCAGAGATGGAAAAAGCCCGTCGGGGTCGGACCGGTAGGGAAACACCTTCCTCCACCACCACGTCCCTTGCGCTCAGCGCACGTGTCAGTGCAAAACTTATCACGGCTTAACGGAAAACGCCACCTTTCCCTCACAAGGGACAAGCCACACATAGAGAAGAGAAGGCTCCTGGGAGACCTTGGAGCCCCTTCCAGTCCCTCAAGGGGCTCCAGGAAAGCTGGGGAGGGACTCTGGATGAGGGAGGGGAGCCACAGGAGGAGGGGGAAGGGTTTGACCCTGCAAGAGGGGAGATGGAGCTGAGATGTGGGGAAGAACTTGTTTGGTGTGAGGGTGGTGAGAGCCTGGCCCAGGCTGGCCAGAGAAGCTGTGGCTGCCCCATCCCTGGAGGGGTTGAAGGGCAGGTTGGAGGGGGCTTTGGGCAACCTGGGCTGGTGGGAGGTGTCCCTGCCCAGGGCAGGGGGTGGCACTGGGAAGGCTTTAAGGTCCCTTCCCACCCAAACCATTCTATGATTCTGAAGCTTGAAGGTGCCACCTTTCTCAGCAAAATTAGTTTCAGCACCAGCTCAGAGTGCAGATGATGGTTCCTAAACCCATCAGAGATGGAAAAAGCCCGTCGGGGTCGGACCGGTAGGGAAACACCTTCCTCCACCACCACGTCCCTTGCGCTCAGCGCACGTGTCAGCACAAAACTTATCACGACTTAACGGAAAACGCCACCTTTCCCCTCGCAAGGGACAAGCCACACATGTTGACTCAGCTGGTCTTACAACACTTTCTCCCTTTCTCCTGCCTGCACGGCCGACCTATCGCCACTTTTATCGGCGTCTCAACTCGGACTGCAGTTCTTCTCAGGGAGCTGGGAGGAGGTGGGTGCCCACACCTTCTCACACCAACCCCAGCAACCCCAAAGCTAAACCCTGACTCCTGACCAGGGATGGAAGGTGTCTGCAATCACCAGAAGGACACCCCACGCCGTGCTGGGGAAGACAGACGCTGCTGGGAATGGCCCATAGAGATTTACCAGCGAAAAAAAAAAAAAAAAAGTGAAAAGTGATATTATCTTAACGACAAAAAAATTCCCAACGACCCACTTCAGGAGTGATTCATATTTCACAGACCTCACGGGGTTTGGACTATTGACTTAATTAAGCCACAGTCATAAAAACCGCCCCCAACTTTTCCATCAGGATTTACCATATTATCAAAAATCTGCAGCAGGACTAAACTTTTGCATTTGCTTTTGCAGGAGCAAAGCCCGAGTCAGTCTTACCACAGCAAAGCACAGCCTACTCTATTCTCTGCATATAAATTAAAGGTAC
The DNA here is from genome assembly GCF_001431845.1 of Calidris pugnax. Taxonomy (NCBI): domain Eukaryota; kingdom Metazoa; phylum Chordata; class Aves; order Charadriiformes; family Scolopacidae; genus Calidris; species Calidris pugnax. The sequence continues at coordinate 320,661 of NW_015090808.1, read as the reverse complement.
CAAAGAAAATTAATTAATGAGGTACATTCTGTGCTGAGATTTTATCTGATTAGGTTTCTAATCATATTTATTTCAGAAGCAATTAAAAACTCTAACTGATACGAAACAGGTCTCCTGGCTATTTCTGAAAGTGGGGAAGGTCTGGCTACAGTCAGCCATCAAAAACTGAGGGTGGGGACGAGAGAAGAAAAAGAGAGTTAAGTAAATGGGTGAATATTGCTTGTTTCTCCAACTTTCTGCCCGTTGTTAACAAAGGTAAACTTTTTCACAATTATCTTTGCCCTTTCAACGTCTCTCTAAGTAATAATCATAGGTTTAGGGCATGACACAGCTTTCTACCAGCAAAGTGCAGTGACACAAGAGGGTCGAGAATAGAAAGGGAGGAGGGGGGAAAGCGTGGGGAGCAGTCAGCTAAAATGGGAAAAACAGTTGTGGAAATTTGTCACAAAACCCCTGCATGAAAATATATTTAACCCCCTCTATACAATAAATCCCGCAACGATAACCGCATCCATGAAAAACCTTCCACTGTAACGGCATTTTTTCCTCAGTTTGCTCCTACAATGGTGGAATCTAAGAGAAATTCTCCAGGCCCTTAATTTGGGAATCACTTGAATTTGCAGGAGAAGACCTCTCCGAGAGCAACACCCTTCAGAGCTGGACCCCAGCACCGCCGAGCCAGGGCGGCAGCGAGCCCGGGGGAAGTTACGCTTAAAGAGCCAAGAATACCTTATCTCAAAGGATAAGGTGGAGCTTTACTTTTCCCCTCTTGCAAAATTGGCGATTAAGTAATCTGTTTATGTCACACATACCAGCCCTCCTGGCAGGGGCATTACAGCAACATCTCATTACCTTCAAGGAAAGGAACGTGCCGTGCTCGAAATGAATGGGAAGGGTTTTCTCGCACGGTGGGTTCAGCTTAGGGCAGCGCCTCTTCCTCATTTCCTCACCCTCCCCTCCACCTCCCCTTAAAAAAAAAAGCCTACATTTTCACATTTCCCCACTTTTCTTCCACAGCCTGAACCCCCGACCCGGGATCCCTGCAGCTCTTCTTAACTGACCCGTAATGTCAATTAATCAATTAAGCCCTCTCATTGATAAAGACGGATAGGGGCTGAGCTGCGATGGAATAATTTTGGATGTTACCAGCTGGTATCTCTAATGAACCAGCAGCACATTCCAGCGGGGGAGCAGATGGAGGAGCCATCCCAGAGAAGCATCAAACACCCTCTGGAAGGGGCCAAGGGGACACGTTTTTGTCAGGTTCTGTGCGGTTTCTATTAATGTCACGTTTACTTTGCAAGGGCACGACCCACAGTTTGCCCCAAGCTGAGAACATCTCAACGTCCTTCTGACCAGAAATGCCCATTTTTTCCCCTCTCCTCCTTAAAATGCCAAGTCCTTCCCTCTCCCCCGCAACGCTACATAATCAAATTAGCGAGCGGCGTGGTTAATTCAGAGTTGCCATCTCCATCTCATCCCCGTAATTCCAGGTCATCCTCTACCAAGGAAATGACACGACGCTGTTTCTCTCTTTGTGCTAAAGTTATGATTCCCCCTTCCTCTCTGCTCAGGTTTGGGTTTGTTTTTTTCCCTATAATTTTGGTGAAATTAAGAGCCTTCCTGAGAAATGCGATCAAAACTGACTGCTAAGTGAAAAAAATTATTGGGAGAGGAATGGAAAGGTAAGAGAAGCAAACAACTTATGCTACGTACGTTAATTCCTCATGAAAGCAGGCCAAAAGTAAGAACTACCAGAAAAATGAAATACATCTGGAGGTGACAATTCCACTTGCTGTTACCTTCTCCTACAGAGGATGCAGGCACTGTAAGCCTTTTAGAAAAGCAAGTTATAATTATACCAGGAAAGTGGCTAAAGTGATGGAGAGCACTTCAGAGCCGACACCTCCAGGTCTCCAGACAAACACTCTCCTTGAAACCACTTCAGCTGCAGTGCAGAAACCCAGCAGAGAGACTTGAAAGTATCTGCACCAACTGTTGGCCAAAGGTCTTCAACCTGATGTTTTAGCCCTTTCCATCAGATATTAAACTGGAAGAGGGGAGATGGAGCTGAGATGTGGGGAGGAACTTGTTTGGTGTGAGGGTGGTGAGAGCCTGGCCCAGGTTGGCCAGAGAAGCTGTGGCTGCCCCATCCCTGGAGGGGTTGAAGGGCAGGTTGGAGGGGGCTTGGAGCAACCTGGGCTGGTGGGAGGTGTCCCTGCCCAGGGCAGGGGGGGGCACTGGGGGGGCTTCCAACCCAAACCATTCTGTGAGTCTGCAGCTCTACACATGCAGGCTATGACCGTACCTTGCACACATTAAATGCACTTATATACAGGACACATAGCTGTGTAAGCCTTAGATATGGGTTAGTGATGAGTTTGTCAGTGTTGGGTTGGTGGTTGGACTCGATGATCTGAAAGGTCCCTTCCAACCTCAGCAACTACAATTCTACTGAGCTGAGCACACACATCTTCCCCTCTATGGCAAATAAGACATCTCCAGAACACCAAAGCCTGTACTAATTACACGTGCTGTGAAAATGCCCCAGATTTGCCCAGTGCTCTATGAATTCAAGGTTGTCCCACTCCAGAAGAGTGGAGGAGCTGAGCAGTATCTCACCAACCCCACCATCCATGCACAGATGCTACAGCCTTGGCCCCACCACAGACGGCAGCTCCTTTTGGGATTTAGCTGGGTCATTTGGGGAATCCTGGTGAGAAATCACGGTGCTGCCTCCAGCACGAAGGAGGGACTGAGCCCGTCACGCAGCTCCAGATCTCCCCAGAGAGAGACAATGAGAAATTACTGTGTGCAATTAGAAATACTTCACCTCCTCACCCCAGCGAGATGCTCCGCCACCGCTCTGTTCGCCCAAATAAATCAAACCGAGGGTGACACACTAAATCACACATGGGGCAACACACACCACAACAGCACGTGGCCACGTTTCAGACTGGGAAATAAATGTTCTCCTTCTCTCCCCCCTCGCATCTTCCCGCTCTGCCAAAGTATCCCTTATTCCACCAGCAGAAGGCTCCTACAAAAGCCCCACCATCCCAACCCTGCAGACAGCAAACGGCCTCATTAAACCCAACAGGATGATTTACAGCTCCTGAGCACAGATTCCTTCAGACAAGGGTGGAAGAAAACGCAGCCTTTTCCACGGAAACGACTGGTTTGATATGCGGGAAATGCTCTAATCTATCTTTTTGGAGATTATTTTCTTTCATACTGCTCGGTCCTTCACCGTCCGTTACCAGCTGACATGGCTGTAACCCTACACTTTTCAAAAGATTTTAAACCCCAAAGCCACAGGCATTTATTTGCAAATAAAGAAATTAGAATCAAATTATCTACTTAAGTCAAGAGGGAAGGATAGCACCAGGAGGTGAAATTCTGGCCTCCTTTCCCTTCCAGGTAGAGTACGTACCCCACCACCCTTCCTCCTTCTCCCCCACTCGTTTATCAAGCACACAGTCAACTGCTCCTCATAAAAACAAGAAAAAGAGAATTTCCTGCAAATAATTCATTCCTATCAACTCAATAATTTTCCACCAACAACCTTAAACTGAACTCCTTCAAATTCCTTTTACCTTCGGGATTTCACAACATCTTTCGTTACAGAGAAAATGAAAACAGTTTCCAAGGAGCCTCCTCCTTTCCTGAAAAGTGGAGAAACTGTTTGCTCTGTTCAAAAGTTCCTCTTTGAGGGGAAAAGCCTCCTCTTTGTGCCTCCTAAGCTAAAAGGATAAAAGGACAACCCCTCGGTACCAATTCTGCTGCTTTTTCCAGTTCCCTTCTCCACCTGCCACCAAATTCCTGCACTTCCAAGTGCCAGCATTGCCAAAACTGTGCTCATAGGGGGAAAAAAAAAAACCAAAACCACCAATATTTCAGGGCCACTCTGCAAAACACAGCAAACAGGGTTTCACGGGAATGTGTGCCGGCAGCACGTAACGACATTCCCTCCTGAACCCAAAAAGAGGATTTCTTTAAAAAAAGTCAGTTTTGCCCCGCTCCAGCTCACCAAACACACAGAGCCACCGCTCAGAAGACTCACACAGAAGCTTTTCCCCAAAAGCTCCCCTTCTTCATTAAATTATTCAAGATTATTTACTCATTTTTGCTAAGGCAACAAAAGGGAACGTATATTGCACGGATGCTCTTGCCCGTTTGCAACGGTTGGGAAGGCGCACCCCGATTTTTATGATTTTATTTATTTTATTTTATTTTCCCCTCCCCAAGCAGCACAGTAGCTACTTGCTATAAACACAACCGAAAACATCTGGAACACCTGCTGTTTCAGGCAGTTTTAGGATTAATTACTAAGGTTATTAATAAAGGTGCCTGTGTGGCTGGGACACACAAATTGCCACGGCAGCCTTTTTTTTGTTTTCCTCCCCGCAGCAGCCCGAGGTCTCTTACCTTCCACCTCTTCTTCGTCGCACACATGCTTAAGGAAGGAAGCCCCTCTATCCAGGACGGCCTCGTCCTCCATCCTATAGTAATAGAAAAGAAAAAAGGAATGCTCAGACTTCTCCTGGAGCGAGGTGTTTGACCCAGCCCAGGTCCTGGGCAGGTTAACTTGCAGGCTGTTGGTCATGTTCCCTGGGGCTCTGCTGCTCTCCCTCCAGCGCCCGCCGTGCCTTCATAGAGCTCCTTCTCAAACGCCGTGGGGTTTAAGCTGGTCCAGTTCTAACCTTGAGAGGACATGGGCGGTGACAGGTGGGAGAAAGGTAATCCCAGCTACAAGTCTTTGGCCTTTCCTTGGTGGTTTTGCTTTTTGTTGTTTGGTTTTTTTCCCCGTTTCTCGCTTGTTTTGTTGCTTGGTGGGTTTTTTTTCCCCCTTCCACCTTTTTTCTTATTTTTTTTCCCCCCCAAAAAAGCCGTACGCAAGCACGCACGAAGAAGCAAATTTGGGGCCGTCTGTGCAACAGCCGAGTTTGTGGAATTCCAGTTTAATCCCTTTTTTAAGTTCTTCTGAAGGAGCCGGGCTGCAGAACGGCGCGCACAAGGGAGCCCACGTATTACACACTCACACACACAGACACACACGCGTGTGAGAATGCCCCCAGGGGGGGAAAACCAGCCTCTTAATACACTTGTGTCACATGCCAGCCCTGCAGAAAGCTGCCATACGGGGGATTATCCGCCACCCCGGCTGCAGCCAGCCAGGCCACCCCAGCCCTCACTTATGTGTGTCACCCATTCATTCATTCATCCCTTTGGGGACCTGCCGTCTTTTTTTCCCCTCCCTTTTTCTCTCCACTTCTTTATCTGCTTCTTTTCTACACACACACACTCCTAATTCTGCCCTCTCCATCACGGGATCCATGGGAAGGGGGTGCCACTGCCTTTCACCCCCAAAATAAGTCCCTCTGGGCTTTCCCAGGGCTCATCCGCAAAGGCATTTTTGACAAGCAAATGCTAAAATAACAAAATGAATTAAAACAAAAAAATCTAGCTGTGTTAAATAATCTCCTTTCCTGTCACTTAGAGGCTAAGCACACATTTGCTGCTCGCTGGGGAAGCTTTTTATCTTCATACAACCGGGGACCGAGCTGGGAACCTTTTTTTTTTATCAATGGTGAGAAACAGGCATTATGTGGGTAACAATTAAAAAAATAAAACGTCGTTTTTCCTTATATTCCCTAGAGGGAATTAGGGACAAACTCGGTACAAAAGGAGACAAAGCCTTCCAAGCTCCTTCACGTCCCTCTCGCTTCCACTCGTGACCCTGCAAGATCCTCCAAGTGCATTGGCAGCAAAAATACAGGTTGTTTTTGGTTTTTTTTAAGGGCACATTCAAATTCTGGAGAGTGTAAAAACCTGAGTGGGTGAACATCAAGGAATTACAATGCCTTAGGGTACCTACCGTGCATGTCAATGCCCACCTGAACCAAAAACATAAAAAAAACAAAGAAAAAAACCCCAAAAACCCCACTTCAGCCACAAAATAAAGGACCAAAGTCCTTGTTTTCTGAAAGTAGTAGCCCATCTCCCATCCTCACCAAGTTTTCCTCCACCTCAACCCCCTTCACTAAGACACCACTGGCCTCATCCTTGGTCTTATTCCACAGCTCAGCTCCCACCAACAAGTCTCAAACACATCACAGAGAAAAAAAGGACTAAACTCCTGATTTTGGAAAAGTCCCCTCTCCCAGGCAGCCCCTACCCTGGGGCAGAAGGGGCTGGACCAGCTTTTTGCCACCAAAACACACAGAACCACCACTCAGGAGCTCACACAGAAGCTTTTCCCCAAAGCTCCCCTTTGGACCAGCTTTTTGCCACCAAAACACACAGAGCCACCACTCAGGAGCCTCACACGGCAGCTTTTCCCCAAAGCTCCCCTTCTTCATTAAATTATTCAAGATTATTTACTCATTTTTGCTAAGGCAACAAAAGGGAACGTATATTGAAGGCGCACCCCGATTTCTATGATTTTATTTTCTTTTCTTTTCCCCTCCCCAAGCAGCACAGTAGCTCCTTGCTATAAACACAACCGAAAACATCTGGAACAGATGGGCCTGGATTTCCAGACACAAACCCAAACCGCACGCGCTTTATTACTCTGTAAAGTCTCTCCTTACGGCACCAAGGGGCCCCCACCGCCCCCCACCACGTCCTATTCCTACACTCAAAGGAAATAAAAAAGGAATTGCTTCCCCAGCTCCCTTCCACCGAGGGAAATCTCTGCTCCAAGGGACCCCCACGCTTCCCCCCAACCCTCCCACATTTATTTTTTTCCCCCTCCTTGGATCTGTTTATTATTAAACAGGTTTTTTTTGCCGCAGAGGGTTGGAAAACTGCTTTTGCAGATACTTTCCTCCGAAGGAGCTGGTGGGGGGGTTTAAAGGGCCAGGAATAGAGCCTTGGCACCGTGCCCCGACTCTAATCCACGGGAGCTGAGGGATTAGACTCCCCAGCGCCACCTCCCCTGACTTGGTCTTTTCTGCCCTTCTCGGATAACCCCAGGATTTCTTCAGGGCAAGAATAATAAAAAAACCCACAAAAAACCAGAAAGAAAACATCCTCGATGAATTTTCACAGGGGGAACTGTTCCAGCCCCCTGGAATTTTTCAAATAACACGAAGGGGGAATTGCAGAAATCAAAAAAGAAACCAACAAAAATTAAAATAAAATAAATTGATAGAAAAAAAATCACATGAAACAACAAGAAAATCTTCACTTGTGTTTTGGGGGGAAAACTGGCCCTATAAGTGAAGCGCTGCAGCAAGGAAAGGAATTTTCACCACCCCATGGAGGAGATGGGTAGAAGGACACTGGACAGAAGAAAGGGTAGAAATGTGTTTAGGGCCTCTAAACAGAAATGTACCTTGTTTTAAGGTTTGTTTACCAGCTCCTTGCATTCAGGTAAAAAGCACGGGACATCTGGACACTTTTTATATAAATCCATATCCCCATTAATGCTCCTGCAAAGTTCTGGAAAACAAACTTTAAAAATTAATTAAAAAAATATTGGGTGTCTATTTTCAGAGCCTAGATCTGACAGAATATACTCAAAGTGGGAAAAAAAAAAATAAAAATATGAGTATGAGCTCTTTGAGTAATTGGCCTCTCCGGGCAGATAATGAGGTCGGTACCAAAGGTGTTTTTAGAAGTGACATTTATGTGTCGATAGGGTTTTAACAAGAGTCACACGTTGCCCACGACACAGCGTGGGGCTCCAGGACTCCACTTGCAGAGCACGGGCAGACACGGCTCCCAGCCATCCCCTGGGAACCCCAGACTCCCCAGAACAAAACCAATTTAATGCTAACAGGGATCCCGGGCTTCATAACGGACAGAAAAGGGAGTTTAAAATGGGAGAAAGTGAAGGAAATCAAACAGCACAAAGCCGAAAAGAAGGGGGAAAGTCTCTTCCCCAGCCAGCAGAGCCCACCCTGAGGAGGGAGCGAGTCCATGTGCCTCAACTCTGGGGAATTTGGGAGATAAAGAGCATTTCTGAGCGGCCAGAGGTAGCACAGCAAACCTCATTTGGGTTCTACGGGAGCTGTGGCTCCAGACCAAATCACTTAGAATCATGGAATAGTTTGGGTTGGAAGGGACCTTAAAGCTCACCCAGTGCCACCCCCTGCCCTGGGCAGGGACACCTCCCACCACACCAGGTTGCTCCAAGCCCCCTCCAACCTGGCCTTCAACCCCTCCAGGGATGGGGCAGCCACAGCTTCTCTGGCCAACCTGGGCCAGGCTCTCACCACCCTCACACCAAACAAGTTCTGCCCCACAGCTCAGCTCCATCTCCCCTCTTGCAGGGTCAAACCCTTCCCCCTCCTCCTAGGGCTCCCCTCCCTCATCCAGAGTCCCTCCCCATCTCTCCTGGAGCCCCCCTTCTTTAGGGACTGGAAGGGGCTCCAAGGTCTCCCCGGAGCCTTCTCTTCTCCAGGCTGAACCCCCCAACTCTCTCAGCCTGTCCTCACAGCAGAGGGGCTCCAGCCCTCCCAGCATCTCCATGGCCTCCTCTTGCCCCACTCCAACAGCTCCATGTCCTTCCTGTGCTGAGGACTCCAGAGCTGGACACAGTGCTCCAGGTGGGGTCTCACCAGAGCACGGCAGAATCATTATCTGTGATAAGCTGAAAAAAACCACCCAATTACAGCAAACTCCTCATCTCCCTCCCCTTGGCCACACTTTTCTGACAGTCTCCATTTTGCTCATCCCGTTATCAGTTCTTCCCAAGCATCTCCTTGGTAGAGCACCGAGCAACACCTCTTCAAAGAGGTCTAAAGCAGCATGGTCACCTCGGCTTCCCTGTCCCCTGTCTCCAAAGCCAGTCCCCTCCATCCTTCCTGATGGACAGAGCGCTGCCACCGCTTGGCCACCACGACCTGTAGGACACCGGCCACCCAGGCCAGCGCTTTTACAACGCCGTGATTTATGGGGGAAAAAGAGGGAAACCCAAAATTTGGAGTAAATAAAGGTGAGGGGCTGGTGTGGCATACACCTCGCTCCGGGGAACCGACCCGGGACGCAGCTGGGGAGCAAGAAACCAGAGTTACGACTCGCTGATAAGCTTTTACGATCCCGCCCATTTCAAACCTCTTTTGCAATCAGGAAGAGATTCCAGCAAACTCTGGACTGAATAATTTAAAAAAAAACACAAGCAAAACAAAACCAACAAAAACCCCACAACCCCCCGAAGCCAGCTGTAACCGAACCGGAGAGTGTGAGGCAGAGTCCATGTGAAAGTCACGTTTAAAGAGCAATAACCCCGGGGCACTGAGGGTGTCAACAGCTCCGGGAAGGAGAGAGGGTTGTGAAAGTTGGGTTCCAGAGCAGCATCGCCCAACAGCCGTGGGTTGGACCTGCCAACCACAGCATGTCCATCCCACCACACAGTCCCCGGCTCCTGCGGGTGGGCAGGACACAAAGGAAGTAAGGTCTTCCTGAGCATGTGGAATCCACCACCCTCGTCTTCTTCTCAGAGCCCGGCATCATTTACCCAGCAGGACTTTTGCCCCAGAAAACAGAATCACAGCATGGTGGGGGCTGGAAGGGACCTCTGGAGATCATCTCCTCCAACCCCCTGCCACAGCAGGGTCACCCACAGCAGGTCCCACAGGAACGTGTCCAGGTGGGCTTGAGTATCTCCAGAGACTCCACCACCTCTCTGGGCAGCCTCTGCCAGGGCTCTGTCACCCTCACACCAAACAAGTTCCTCCTCATGTTTAGGTGGAACTTCCCACATTCCAGCTTATGTCCATTGCCCCTTGTCCTGTCACCACCGAGCACCACTGAGACAAGCCTGACCCCATCCTCTTGCCACCTGCCCTTTAGATATTGATGAGATCCCCCCCAGGCTGCTCTTCTCCAGGTTAAAAAGACCCAGGTCTCTCAGCCTTTCCTCAGCAGAGAGATGCTCCAGTCCCTTCATCATCTTTGTATCTTCTGCCGAACTCTCTCCAGTTTCTTGAACCTGTCCTTGAACTGAGGAGCCCAGAACTGGTCCCAGTGCTCCAGATGGGGCCTCCCCAGGGCAGAGCAGAGGGGGAGGATGACCTCCCTCCACCTGCTGGCCATGCTCTTTTTAATGCACCCCAGGAGACCACTGGCCCTCTTGGCCACAAGGACACATTGCTGGCTCATGGGCAACTTGTTGTCCGCCAGGACTTCAAGGTCTCTCTACAGAGCTGCTTCCCAGCAGGTGACCCCCCAACCTACCTATAAAGCTACAGATAACTATAACTGCTATCCATAAAGCACAGCGGGAGCACTTCAGGTGGAGATGCTGGGAAGAAGAGAGAACAACCACCTCTGACCAGGTCATCTGCTTGGATGCTCCAAGAGGCACTACTCAAAGGACTCCTGCACCTCTGCAACCTCTCCCTGCACTGCCAAGGAGTGACTCGTGAACATACCTCACCTGCAGTTGCTGCTGGTCACAGAATCATAGAAAGGTTTGGGTTGGAAGGGACCTTAAAGATGCCCCTGTTCCAACTCCATCTGGTTATTGCAACCAGAGCTGGAAAAGAGAAACGCAATGTGGCTTGCAAGGAACAGCCCCAGCCCCACACAGCTCCCCACAAGACATAAGAAGCCCACTCATAACAACCAAGCTGGCACTCAAGAGTCCTTCACAGGACCAGGACAAGAGGTAATGGGCAGAAACTTGAACATAGAAAGTTCCACCAAAATATGAGGAGGATTGAAGGTGGCAAAGCCCTGGCAGAGGCTGCCCAGAGAGGTGGTGGAGTCCCCCTCTGGAGACATTCCAAACCCGGCTAGACACGTTCCTGTGGGACCTGCTCTGGGTGACCCAGCAGGGGGTTGGAGGAGATGATCTCCAGAGGTCCCTTCCAACCCCAAACTATTCTGTGATTCTGTGACCGAGACACGCTCTCCACCACCAAAACTCCTTGTGACAAGCAGCATCAGTCAACCGTCAACAGTGGATGGAAGAACACAGCCATCAGCCAGAGCTGGAGGCTCTCACAGATGGGATGCACGGGGCCTGGACCTGAGCAGGGAGAAGAGCCACCAAGGACTTCCCCACCAGTGACAACCGCTCCCTTCAGCAAGCCACCCAAGTCAGATGCTGTCTGTGTGTATGTGTCCCAAAGTCAATAAGCTCCACAGGCTGCTTCCATCAACAGGCTGCGGAGACAGAAATAATATCATTTCTTTCCTCTGCAACCCGTGAAGCGTCGGGACGCTGCGGTGACAGTGGCCAAACTCGGAAGGAGCCTTGGTCCCAAGTGATGCTCCCACAGCCCGTACGCAGATGCTTGAATAAACAGCCCCAACAGAAGGATTCGTTTTTAGAGGCTCTATGTGTTTTGTTTTTCTCATGTCCTTGCATATGGGCTCCATCACAGGGGAAAAAGAACTTCTGACTGCGCTCAGCCCGGTCTGGTTGATGCACTTTGGGAACGCGTTGCCAAATTTATCTTGGATGCATTTTCCCCCGGCAGCGTTTATTTATGCACTTTTTCAGCAAAAAAAAGGAGCAGAAGAGGACAGAAGCCTCTGCTTTCTGCAGCAAGAACTTGCCCTATAATATTTTAAAATCCAAACATAAACCCAGTTTCTATTAAAATAATCAACAGGGGACTGATACCCAAGATCACTGCTTTGCAGAATGAGTAGAGCAGACCCAGAATGACTCATCTCAATTCTTCCCCCTCCTGCAGACCCCCTGTCTGAGCAGAAAACGCTGTCTCCTCTCTCTGGAGCAACACCAGCCATCTCCTGTACAGACCCCTGAGACACCAGATGGTGCTACGAGACCAAAATCTGCAGGCAAAGTGACAAAGCACCCTTTTTCCTGACAACGTAAGAAAAGGCTGGATCGGACACAACCTCAAAGCTTTGCCTTTTTGTGGTACCAACCCCTATTTTCCAGCTGCAATGAAACCACCAGCCCGTGTGGGACCACGATGCGGGTGACACAGTTGGTGATTACTTCTGCACATAAGGAGGGAACAAGGAGGAAACAAAAATGAAGAAAGCTTTGCAAGTTTGTCACCTTACTGCCAACTGACCAGCAACCACACATTTGGGAGGACTCATCTTTTCCAAGGGCACGTGAGGACACACAGGTTCGCTGGTGCTTGCTCCTGTCACAGAATCTTCTAGGTTGGAAGGGACCTCAAAGATCATCTTGTCCAACCGTCAACCCAACTGACAAAAATAGACACCCACACAACAAACAAGGAGCATCACCATCACTAAACCATACCTCCCAGCACTACATCAACCTGTCTTTTGAACACCTCCAGGGATGGTGCCTCAACCACCTCCCTGGTCAGCCCATTCCAATGCTGATGACCCTTTCAGTGAAAAAATTTTTCCTAATATCCAGCCTGAACCTCCCCTGGCGTAACTTGAGGCCATTTCCTCTCGTCCTGTCGCCTGGGACTTGGGAGAAGAGACCGACCCCCACCTCTCTACACCCTCCTTTCAGGGAGTTGGAGAGAGCCAGAAGGTCTCCCCTCAGCCTCCTCTTCTCCAGGCTGAACCCCCCCAGCTCCCTCAGCCTCTCCTCACAAGACTTGTGCTCCAGACCCCTCACCATCTTTGTTGCCCTTCTCTGGACCCGCTCTGGTCCCTTGAGCATGACAGCGACATGAGCCTGTCGTTCCTCGAGACTGGAGCCATCTTTGTTGCCCTTCTCTGGACCTGCTCTGGTCCCTTGAGCATGACAGCGACGTGAGCCTGTCGTTCCTCGAGACTGGAACACACCTGCTAAAGGGCTCTGGAGCAACGAGGAGGGAACCACAGGGCAGGTATGTCCCTCAACAGCCCAGAGAAATCACTGAGCTCCCAGTCTTCCCCTCCCTTCAGGGCCTGTTGTGGAAGTTCACCGAGTTCTGACACCCCCTGTGGATGACATCCCCTGAAGGCTGACTCTCAGCTTTCGTGCTACATCTTCCCCTCCCTTCAGGGCCTGTTGTGGAAGTCCACCGAGTTCTGACATCCCCTGTGGATGACACCCCCTGAAGGTGACTCTCAGCTTTCATGCTACATTCAGTATTTCCTTGAGAACAAGCCATTTAAACAGACTCATTCTCTCAGAAACCTCCTTTCTGAGCCGTTGCCTCCCCATCAGCATCTCAGATGGTGTTTCCTGCAGGCAGCCCACTGCTCCTGCCCATTTGGTCCATCCCAACATCTTCCCCCTCCACACGCACCGTGGTCTCCTCGGCTGGTCATGAAGCCCCAGATGAAGCACAACCCAATGCTACCAGTGCCTCTGAGCAATCAAGGAGAATGCAAGCCCCAAAACAGGTTATTTGCTTGAAACATCTCCATTACATGGATTTAACTCCAAAAGACATCACCCCTTCGTTCAGTAATACTGTGCCGTGCTATTTAGATTACTACAACTGCTTTAGTATTAATGAGACATTTTTGTAAAGTGGGAGAGACTTTAACTGGTTTTGGTTTTTAACAAACTCCCAGTTAAGTGATCTCATTGTCACGTGAAACGTTTCACCCCACAGAGGTGTTCTCAGGGGTTGCAATTAAGTCCCATTATGGGATTTAAATACGAGTGTCAGTTCTTGACCAAACTTTGTTTTCAAAAAACTCCTACTGACTGGAACATCAAGAACTCCACAGGTTTATCTCAACTCAGGGGTGAAGCCTCCAGGAGCACCGTCCTGAAACCAGGGCAGGGATTCTTTGCATTTATTTTCACACAACAAGTTCTACCATTTGGATTCCAATTTGAGTCTCCGACGACGTCGGGAGAACTGCTCGACTTGGATACGCTCCAAAAACGAAGTAACTACTAGGAAAAATAACGAGGGGCGAATAAAATGGAAGCTTTCTTCTGCACAAACAAGAAAGTAACATTATCACAACACGGGGAAACACGAGAGGAGAGGCTGGCACTGCACCCCGGGGTAGGTGCAGCAGTTGAAGCCACTGTTTTATTATGTTTAGATTGCTTACGATAAAATGACACCACTCTATAAAAACTGATAAAGTCAGCTGCCTGTTTGCATTCCTTTCCTTCTCTTAAAGGAACCCACGGGGCTGTGACTGGAGACGTACCAGCTGGGAGAAGTCCACATTTCAATCCTGCTCGACGTGGAGCTGGTGGAAGCTGGGCTGAAGCCCTCTCTCCAGCAGGACGAGGTGAAGCCCTGCTGCCCAGCACCCGACATCTTCCCCAAATCTCTGCGAGATTCAAGGGAGCTGGAGCCAGGGAAAGAAACTCAAGATTGGGCTGACGTGGAAGCTTCAGGAGATGAGCCCATCAACAGGAAGAAGGGATTTCTGACTGCAAATATTATGAATGTATCTGTTAGAGGCTAACATAAACCAGGCGTCCTCGCAGCTTCGCTTGCTGCAAAGGGGGACACATAAATCACAGCAGCAGCTTCTCGAGAGGCAGAACGGTGTCAGGTTTTAAACCCACAAGCAGTCGTGGCTTTTTCCTAAAAATTATCATTTCAAGGCAGCCTGTGGGATCTGATTATTTTTTTTACCATTTATTCCTGTGACAATGTCACATCCTGCAACACTTTTGTTCCAATTTTATGCCTTATTGGGCCACTTTCTACTTGACCTTGCTCTACACATCCAATTGTTGATCCCTATATTTTTTTTCAGTTTTGCATACTAACAGAAAAAAGAAAAGAGGTTCAATTTTGGCACAAAAAAGTTCCTAAAATATCCCCCACCTTCTTCAAAACATGTGCTTGGGAAAAAAAAAAGTTAGCAAATTCTTAGAAATAGTTCAAAAATGGGAAAGTGGCAGGAGGAGAGAGCACTTTTCAGGAACGGATTGGACAAGAAAGCACAAATGAAAAGATGAAGACATACAGCATGTGTTTGCCCCACTTAAAAAAAATTTGGCAGCACACAGAATCACAGCATGATATGAGGTTGGAAGGGAGCTCTGGAGATCATCTCCTCCAACCCCCTGCCACAGCAGGGTCACCCAGAGCAGGTCCCACAGGAACGTGTCCAGGTGGGGTTGGAATGTCTCCAGAGAAGGAGACTCCACCACCTCTCTGGGCAGCCTCTGCCAGGGCTCTGCCACCCTCACACCAAACAAGTTCCTCCTCATGTTGAGATGGAACTTCCCATGTTCCAGTTTGTGCCCATTCCCTCTTGTCCTGTCCCTGGGCACCACTGAAAAAAGCCTGGCCCCATCCTCCTGACACCC
>NW_015090808.1:290206-305166 GCF_001431845.1 Calidris pugnax | reverse complement strand
GCAGGGGGTTATTCCTCCCCAGGTGCAGCACCCTACACTTGCCATTGTTCAACTTCATGAGGTTCCTCTCTGCCTAACTCTCCAGCCTGTCCAGGTCAGGACACTCTTCTAATTACAGTTTGGAATTTTCCCTTTCCTTCAGACTTCATACTTCCAAACGCACGGCTCCTGGAGCTGCACATTTTCCTCCCCCTCACCTTTCCCAAGCATCTCTGAGATGCTGAAGTCATCTGAAAAGCATCACAAAACTCTGGACCACAGACACCAATGTCGGTCCTGAGCCAGGGCAGGCCCCAGCCAAGTGCCCAGTACAGAACGTATGCTGGCTTTCTGCTTTCTGCTGGAAGGAGGAGGAGGACAGAAAACCCCTGATCCAGCACAAAACCCGACTGGCAGAGGCAGGAAGCCCGGCTGTATAAAGCGTTTTGGACATATCTGAAGCAGCTAAGGGAGCTAATGCACTTTCAGCACTTCAGGGAGTGCAGTCGCAGCATTTCTGATCCAATTCTGGGCATTCTGAAGTGATAAGCAGTTTCACGATATGCTGGTTTCCAAAACATAATCCAGTATAAAGGATATTTTTAACATGGGTGATTTCAGTAACCTGCTTCAGCCCTCGACCTCCTACACAGCCCAAGGGGAGCAACTGAGCAGCACAGAACGGCCCAAAACCAGCAGGAACTTGAAATGCTTTTATCCCCAAAATCCTCGTGCAACTTGGGTGTGTGTTCTCCAACCCCAGACTGAGACCTGGAGAGAGTGCGTGACCCACAACCATGAGGACGTCGAGGGTTTTATCTGGTTTCTAGAGAGCAGAGGCTGGGGCTGGGGGAAAAAGAAGGAAAAAAAAATCAAACAAATCAATCTCTGCAAACTTTACCTGGTTACTAGATAAAAGACCCTGGAAGATTCTATCATTTCTACAAGTCAGACAAGTTCCTCCAAAGTCAGGTGGGATGTGATACCATTGGAGATGGCATCAAAAGGAGTGTGATGGGAGCACACAGCTATAAAATTAAGAGAGAAGAGGCAAGGTCACCCAATCCACACGTCAGCATGCACACATAATCCTGGTGGAGGAAAAAAAAACATCCAAAAGCATAGTCAAGCAAGAAAACCAGTGGGTTTTCGGAGATCGAAGCGCTCCAAGCCGTCCTCATCCTCACTGGAGCGACAACTGCTCGTCCCCAAAACTTTACAGCAAATGGTCCCCAGGGGAGAGGAGGCAAAACCTCTCCTGAAGAAGGTCGCTGGCGCCGGTCCCAGTGCGCGCATGAAATGCTAATTTAATAATAGTCAATCAAAACTAATGCCGAGCTGACAGCTAGAAATGCAAACTGCCACTTTTCAAACTAAATGCCCTTTTTTGCCTCCACCAGCTGCACTGGGAGGGGGAAAAAAAGAAAAACCTAAAACCCAACATGGGAAAAAAAAAAAACAACCCAAACCACAAAAGCCCAAACCAGTGCAAGTTTAGTGAAGATGAAGAAACAACATTTCCAGAGAGAGAGGAGAGAAGTACAAACCCAAGTTATTTTAAACCTGAGAATAAACTGAAATAAAGAAGAATTTCATCACTTCCACCAATTTAAGCTCCAGTCATAACAGAAGAAAGTAAGTCACAGCCCATGGTACCACGAAGCCAGGGAGCCGTTCTGTCTCTTGGGAACACCAAGTGCTTACAGAATCACATCAGGATACTCAGTCTACTCAAAATTTCCCATTGTGATACCACAGATGCAGGTTCATGTGTGGTTTTTCCAATATTATCAGATAAAGAAAAAAAGGTGTCATGGAGTAGCAATGGCCACTGGGATAAAAGACAGTCCAGGAGAACCTCAAGACATTGACGTGCTGGAGCAGGTCCAGAAAAGGGCAACAGAGCTGGTGAGGGGTCTGGAGCACAAGTCTTGTGAGGAGAGGCTGAGGGAGCTGGGGGTGTTCAGCCTGGAGAAGAGGAGGCTGAGGGGAGACCTTCTGGCTCTCTCCAACTCCCTGAAAGGAAGGGGTAGCCAGGGGGGGTCGGTCTCTTCTCCCAAGGAACAGGCCATGGGACAAGAGGAAACGGCCTCAAGTTGCTCCAGGGGAGGTTTAGGATGGATATTAGGAAAAATTTCTACACTGAAAGGGTTGCCAAAGATTGGAAGAGGCTGCCCAGGGCAGTGGTGGAGTCCCCATCCCTGGAGGGATTTAAAAGCCGGGCAGACGTGGTGCTGAGGGACATAGGTTAGTGATGGGTTTGTCAGTGTTGGGTTGATGGTTGGACTTGATGACCTGAAAGGTCCCTTCCAACCTTCCAATTCTATGGTTCATCCTTCCCTTCGGGCAACCCTTGCCCTTCCCTGTGCTCAGCCTGGAGCCTGATGAGAGCCACGCGCTGCCGTGACCTACTGACTACTTTTGACTTCCAAGCGCGGTGCCTGTGAAGAGCAGACCAAGCTCGTGATCTTTAAACTTGGAGCTGCAGACTATCAATTAGTCATTAATAAGTGTTTGACCCAGATCAGGCAGGGCCACATGATTGTGTTTTTGCTGCATTAGTCAGCGAAGGAAGCTGATATGGGTCCTTTCGCCACCAGGACACCAACTGAAACAGGAGGAACATGATGCAGCATAAAAGCAGAGCAGTATAAACAGACAACACATGATCCTGCATAAAGTCAATCCACTTAGAAACGTTAAAACTCACTTTACCAGCAAAATGAGTTTGCTCCTGGATTGGCATTTTGCTTCATGGGAGAGTAACGTTCTTCATTTGGTTCTAAAGTGCCCTAAAGCTGGATTTACTGTATCCTCCAACCACAGCCAAGAGCACATAACTGAACTGCTGAGCAGGCAACTCCCAAGTTTTAACAAGACTGTCCTCTAGATGACATCCATTTAAGGGCAGCCCAAAACAGTCTTACTCATATCAGCCTAAAACAAGACTGAGAACGAAACAGTAATCCGGAGCTGAAAAGTAGTTTTCTTGCCAGGAAGTGCTTATAGCTGCTTCTTACAAACTCCTTTCCAGTCACCCATTGTCACAGAACAACTTGCAGGAAAAAAAACTGGTAGGAGCACCGAGATGCTGAGAAGCAGCAACGTTGTAGGAAGTCCCAAGTCCTCCAAAGTAACCTACGAACTAGCGTAATGACTAACGAGCTTGGCCAGAAGACCAGATTTCTGGTAGGGAAGAGAAAATGTGACTAGTACAGGTATTTCTTCCAGAACGTCTGAAAAATCTCATCTGCTCTAGGAATAGCCACTCATCTGGATAGAGACAGCCTAAAAAATTAAGACCACTTGCATCTTCCTCTACCAAAGTTCCTCTCCCTGTCCCAGTGACTGGCTCCTTCTGACTCCAACACCACAACAAAGTCCATAAACACAAGCTTCCCAGACATCCCTAAAATGTTCTCTTCAGAAAGAAGTGATTTCCCAGGTTCCTACGCAACTCGGCCCTTTATCAATGAGGATTTCAAGCCACGATGTTTTAACATGAGCAAGATATATCAAAAAATATTTTCTGGCTCCCTCATTCTCTTTCCTCTTCTTCCTGAACTCTGTGAAGTAAGAGTTGCTACTTCTGCTTTATGAACGCTAAACTCAAAAGCATCTTCAAGAGCCACAGTTACCACACTCTGCGTGATTTACAGCCTACAAGAAAACAACGTGCAGGTTGATTTCAAGTAGAGCATGACAATTTCTGCGTGGTGCCCACAAGAGTCAAGGTATGAAGAGACAAGCCAGAAATTGCATCCTAAGATCTGATACACAAGCACACTGGACCAGGCTTATGTGCTCATGTCCATCACCCATGCTTCCACACACATCTACCTAAAAAACTGGAGGTGGCCACTCTTAAGCAAGAAACCTCAGAAAACCTCAGGAACCTCTTTATAACAGGTCTGAAACACGCGTGGTCAGCAGCCATTCAGATAAAACCTGCCCAACTTGGCCATCCCCTGGCTTCTCTGTAGCTGTTCCGATTCATCCCCAACTCAACAGATATCCTTCCAACCAGGATTCCTGGGTTCCATCTGGAGGGATTTAAAAGCCGGGCAGACGTGGTGCTGAGGGACATGGGTTAGGGATGGGTTTTGTCAGGGTTGGGTTGATGGTTGAACTCCACGATCTGGAAGGTCCTTTCCAACCTGGACAATTCTATGATTCTATATATTTAGACTAGTTGGTGTCTGCAAATTTCACCCGTTACCTTCAACTGGGAATCTCCATTGCAGAAGAGGGTACAACAGTGGCCAACTCCAGCTAATTTTCAAAGCTGCCTTTTGTCCTTTTGGTGGCAAGGTCCTCAAGTAAGGAAAAGGGGTAAAAGGGACTCCTCAGTGACCCTGGCTGAGTCACACGCACCTTACCCAGCAGCAGCAGGCCCTTTCTTAAATCCAGGGTACAACTGGCTGTCGCTGAACCCAGCTTGTAAATCCCTGTGTAATCACAAATTTCTTGGAGACACCTGCTAACAAAGCACAGCTTTACACCTGGCACCCAAGTGCAACATGGCTGTTTAAAGGTAAGAGAAAAAATAATCTATGGTAATATTAAATCCCAGCTATCTGCCCCCATTATCTCATTTTTTTTTTTTTTTTTATTGTGAAGTGGAATGATTGGTCCGGGAACAGAGCCAGCAAAGTTGGTCTTGATACCACAGTTCAAGACTTCATAGACATTACTGAGAATTTCAAATTAAGGGTCATATCCAGCAGCACACTGACCTTCTCATAAAAAACACCAGATACCTTTACTGAGTTACAAGTCAAGGCTTCCCAGGAAGATACCAAGCTGCTCGTAACCAGCCGGTTTATACCAGCACTACTTAACTCAAAGGTGTCTTATTCAACATTCACAATTAAAAAAGTTTAACAGGTTCAAGAGAGATGGTTTCATTTGCAGAAAAGTAATTACAGAAACTTTTTGGAGTTCACAGACATCTCCACGCGCCCCCGCGTTTCTCCACGGCTGAAGGCTCCGAGGACATTCAGGTTCCTTGCCGGGAGATATATTTTGAGCACGATGAGCTTAAGTTGGTTTTGCAATGCTTTTTAATAAATTAAGTTGTACACCTCACGTCCAGTGAACTGCATTGGCTCAGGGCTCTTCTAGCCTGATCTTTAATTCGAGTAATTATTTTAAAAGCTGGAGACATGATCTCCCTTTATTCAGTGTCTGGAGAGGATCCTGACACTGTAAGATCCAGTCGAGGTTTCCACGGCGTTATTTTGCAGCCTTAGTCCCTTTCAACAAAAATTATACATCGCATTTTTGGCAAAGGGAAGAGGTGGGCAATCCAAACAAAACTTAGGAAATGAGGAAGTTTTTTCCTTTTGCAGCAATTCCTGCAGTTTCACTCTTTTATTCACAAGACCAGAGCACCCGTCCTGGGTCAAACTACGGTGTGATGATGGCAGTTACACACCCACTCTTTTAATTCATCCTGGAAGTAGGACTAAGCCAGGGAAGGGAGCAGATGGAGCATCCTGGCTGCACTTTGGTGCCCACGGTAGTCACGGAGGGTGCCTGGGCTTGCCCACGTTGCCAGCGAAGCACGGGCCCAAGCTGACACTCAAGCCCAGACTTGCTCACATTCCTTCCACGCGAGCAGCTCCCAGCCTTAGCTTCAGAGCACTTCTAGGATGGAAAGCTCAAAGCCTACCACAAAGCTCACCACAAAGCCCAAAGCAGATCTTGCTTTTCCTCCTTGCAACGGGACACCAGGAAGGTCCCAGGTCCAAAGTAGCACTCTCCAGCACAGGAACCACAAGCCAGGTTTGGTGGCACAGGGCATGGATGCTCCCTTCCCACACCGAAGCCTACTCAAAGCCTACCACAAAGCCCAAAGCAGATCTTGCTTTTCCTCCTTGCAACGGGACACCAGGAAGGTCCCAGGTCCAAAGTAGCACTCTCCAGCACAGGAACCACAAGCCAGGTTTGGTGGCACAGGATATGGATGCTCCCTTACTGCGCCGAAGCCTACTCAAAGGCCTACTTGAAACCCTGTGCTTCAAGGTCAAGAGCATCATTGCCAGGGAGAAGGAGAACCTGGGGCAGTAGAAATCCCTGCAGCCCACTCTGACCATCACTCTCGCACGTCTTTGGTCACGCATCCAAGTGACACAAGCCACCTCCTTGGTGAGCTTCCTTGGGCACTCAAGCATTCCTCTTGCATTCAAGGCTTAGCTAAATTTCCTTCAAATGGTTTTCAGCCATGTAAGACACCGTTTAAAAGAGCACTCTGTCTTTTTGAATGGGTCTGTTTGCAGTTTAAACATGTCACAAAACTTTCTTTTAGCTCTTTTTACAGTTCCACAAGCAGAGGGGAGCATCAGGCAGATGATCGCATTAATCAAAGGAAGCCTTCTCCCAATCCAAAACCTAGATAAGGCCCACGCTCACCTCTTCCTCTACAAAGCCAACCAAAACACTTCTTGTGTCTGATATGAGGGAGGATATTCAGGGCTGTGATTCACCCTAATAAGGTGTCACAATCCCCTTCCCCAGGCACGGTTAAGTATAACCCAACACCATCCACTGAAGGCCACCAAAAGCCTTCTCAAAGCTTGTAGGACACAGAAGGCATCCGTTGTGGGAGACAGACTGTCTCTCCTCCTAAAACCCCAACTGTGGCTTTTCAGTACATAAACCCATCACTTACTGACCATAAAGAGGTACAAAACGTCAAATACTATTTTATCCCAAGCAAGAAGCATTTATGGAAAGATCTTTGCATGTATCACTTTGCTGCAGAAGTACTTCTTGCTCTTAAGCAAGACTAATCTTTCCTTTCCAAGCACGTTCTGGTGATGTGTCAGTGACACGCTGGAGACATGAACTAACTCTGAAATGGAGAGCATTTAAAGTTAACGCTCTGCTGACAACATCTGCCCATGCAAGATGCATCTTCTACAACATCAGTGATTCCACCTGGCAGGGCTACAGGTGAACTGTGACTGTGAACACACCGGAGGCAGCAGGACTGGATGATCGTTGTAGGTCCCTGCCAACTGAAATGTTCTATTCTAAATAAACACTCTCTTCTACGACCTCTCTCTAACACCACCCTTCCAGTCCCTATCAAAGATGCACCGAAGACTTTGCACTGGTCTTCAACTGATTTCCAACCCCACCCCGGTTGCAACCTAGACTTTGTTCCTACCCCTCTCTGGCCCCGTTCAATCGGCTCTCTCCTCTCACCCTCCTATCTCACCACACGTTTCTCCTCTTCGTACCAGTGGGGCTACTCCCACGGGACTCCATCCAGCACAGAACCTTCAGCATGGCCTTAAAGGTCAACCAGTTGAATTGCTTCAAGGCCAGAAGTCACCCGTGCTATAAAGTGCTCTGTGGGATGAAGGCAACAGCCCCACAGATGGAAGATCCCATGAGCTGGAAGAAAGGGACTAGAATTGGAGCCCACCATACCGTGGGGTACAATGCTCCTCAAACTTGGTTATTCCTCACAAAGCCAAGCCCAAGTTGCCAAACTTGGTTATTCCTCACAAAGCCAAGCCTAAATTGCTTTAAAGTTGTGCCAGGGGAGGTTCAGATTGGAGATTAGGAAAAATTTTGACACAGAAAGGGTTGTTAATCCTTGGACCACGCTGCCCGGGTAAGGGGTTGAGGCACCATCCCTGGATGGATTTAAAAGCTGGGTTGACGTGGTGCTGAGGGACATGGATTACTGATGGGTTTTATCAGAGTTGGGTTCCAACCTGGACAATTCTATGATTCTAAGGGATCACGAGATGTTAAACAATTTTATCAGAGTTGGGTTCCAACCTGGACAATTCCATGATTCTAAGGGATCACAAGATGTTAAACAATTCCTGTGGAACGACTCCCAGGGCACCGCACGCTCCATTCTTGTGCCATTAAGGCTTTGGAACGAGGCTTCGTTGGGGACAGAAGGGAACAAAGTGCCTGTCTGTTTCTTCATTGGGATTATTGTTCCTGCCCAGGAGGAGGCACAGGCTGGTCCATTGAACAGGGCTTCTGTTCTTGAGCCCTGCCCTTTGTCTGCAGAGCACAGGAACTGTCAGACGGGGAAGTGATATCAGACTATTCACATTTAACAAGAATTCGGGTAAAAACCTACTTTGCGAGCACTGAATTTGCCGACCTAAGCAAAATTTGCACCTCCAGTTCCCGTATTGGAGAAACACATTTTTATCCAATTCCAGGGCAACGAAGCGGGTTTAATGTGCTCAAACTCAACTTTTCCTCGAGCTCCTGAGCCACGATTTCCCAACCTCTTTCTAACCACTGAGCCTTCTCCTATTTAGCAACCTCGCTGAAAGATCTTTGCGCTTACGTGTACGGGGTGACAACGCGTCTGAAGTGTTATATGGTCGCGGGTACAATAAAAGCAGTTAACTTTTGCAACCTTCTGTTCAAGGTTAAGAGTTGAAATCAGAGCAGTAAACCTTCAAGAGGTGGGTTAAAACTAAGTAAAGATTTAAAGCAAAACTTCAGGTGAAAACACTCTCATCCTCAAGTTGCAGACGCCGCTGAAAAAAAATAGGCAAGTTCTGTTTCTGCACATATACAAAATAGACACATTCTATACAAAATATGAAAAAAATTAATTAAGATGACTATTTGACATGCAAACTCCAGTCATCTTCTTTGATTACACATCTGCATAGTCATCAAAATCAAGAAGTTTGCACAAATTAATTAAGATGACTATTTGACATGCAAGACTCCAGTCATCTTCTTTGATTTAAGATTACACATCTGCATAGTCGTCAAAATCAAAAAGTTTGCATGTTTTGCTCAGGAAACAACAGCAGAGAAAGACAGAATATACCACAGGAGCAGATTTTAAGTGAAAAAACCCAAAAATTTGTTGCGCCTGCAAAGCCACTGGGATTTCTTGCATAATATCAGCTCATCGGGATAATTTGTAAAAGAAAGTAAAATTAAATCTCCACAGGGAAACAATCACATACAATTTGAGCCCGTTTCATTAATTCCAGGGATTAGGAGCAGTCACCTTTCCCAGGTTATGAAAAAGAGGAGCCATTCCCACCCCGTAGTTCTGAGCAGAAGGATTTGTGTCCACAGCCATGGAAATAGCCAACTTCCAGATTTGGCAGTAAGAACAATTAAATGGATCAAAACCCCAAAGCTGAAAACCACCCTCAAAAAAACCTGTAGCATAGAAATAGGCATATATTGGATAATATATAGGATAATGGAAGTGAAAATAATAACTGAAAAATAAGCTGAAAAAGCAGTCCTTGGAATACGTCTAAAAAGGAGGAACACAGACAAACCTGTTCCAATTTATAAAGAAATGCAATTTGTTTCACAGTCTCTGGCTGGATCCAACCTTTTCTTCACTGAAATTCAGACAAAATATTCCCTACAGAGCACACCTTGCAGGAAGAGTTTGTTTACAAGGCGAGGAAAATTATATATAATTCATCGAGCCAACATTTTAATATTTTAGAATATTTAAAAATATTTTCATTTATTATGGTAACAGTAGAATCGAATGAAGCAAGTTTTATAATTATCATTAATAATAAAGCAATCTTAGTAATTCTCTGTCTTAGAAGTAGTCATTTGAACAATTCCCACCACCCAGGTCAATTTTTCAAGACTCACTCAGAGATGCGAGACGTATGGATCAGTACTTCTAGAAGGACAATTAAGGCTTATTTCAAGTCAGATTTAATACAGAGTATTTAGCAGGCATGTATTATATACTAGCAAAATAGAAATATAACCTCGTTCCCCTATAAACACAGTTGCATAACAAAAACAGGATCTGAAATGCTACGAACTGGAAGATTCTCCCCCCTTAAAGGATTTCCCTAGGAGTAGTAAAGACATATATTAGCCATATTCTCTCCCCCTAGACAGATATTTATGTATATAAATAATACACACACATTTAAAACAAAATAAATGCCCCTTTGGTCTTTGTTTTACTTTCGCAGCAGAATTAGCCCCGCCAACAGCACACATTTCTGGAATTCAGCTGTCGGCAGTTCATTTGAGCCACAAATTAAAAGGATTCGGGTTTTGGTGATGTCAAATCACCTCTTATGATTTTTCCAGTGAGAAAAATGTGTTAAGAATAGGGCCGTTTGCAATTTCCTCTGACATGCTCAGCAGGACCAGCCATACCCCAACAGTACGGATCGCAGCCGACCGTTGCATGGTCCGAGTCCCGCTCTCCTTTTATCTACTTGGCTCTAAATTTGGCCAAGAACCCACAATTCCAAACCAAACAGAACCAAAGGCCAAGAACCGAGATGTAGGTTTCTCTGATATTTCTGATATTTCTGCTATTTTTCCCATAAAACTCACAGAATCACAGAATCTTCTAGGTTGGAAGGGACCTCAAAGATCATCTTGTCCAACCATCAACCCAACTGACAAAAATAGACACCCACACAACAAACAAGGAGCATCACCATCACTAAACCATACCTCCCAGCACTACATCAACCCGTCTTTTGAACACCTCCAGGGATGGGGCCTCAACCACCTCCCTGGGCAGCCCATTCCAATGGCTGAGAACCCTTTCAGGGAAAAAATTTTTCCTAATATCCAACTCATACAAATTCTCCCCACTGAGAGTCCTTTGGCCATCTTCAGAAGTTCTTTAAGTCGAAAACTAAGAGTTGCAGGAGAGCAATTCAGAGACATTTCTATCTCTTCATTTAATATAATTTGGCAGTTGAAAAACACGAGGCCAAATGGTACCATGGGGTGTCCACAGCAGGACACCGGGCACCCCCTCGGTTCAGAGACACCCAACACAATGGACAACTTGCGTCCTCCTACGCCCCAACGGCTGCGGCACCATCCCAGAGGTATTTTCATCATACCTAAAGGAGGGATTTTCATCATACCTAAAGTCAGGCGCTAATTTCCCAGGCTTAACAGCTACCTCCACGTCCTAATATCTTCCAGCCCGATCTCCATGCAAGCTTTGACCTGAAAGACCATGGCCACTCCTCGAGGCCACTATTCCATATTGAGTCATCCAGGTCTAGAGAGAGGACGGTAGAGATTTCTGCAAGCACTCCGGCAGGCTGCGGTACAGATTTAAATTGAGTATTTCTAAAAGTTCTGTCACTTTTTACCTATTTCACATGGTTTTATCACCCAGTCGTGGGTGCCATGATTGTCTTCACCACTGTCCCAACAGCAACGAAAAGCATCCCTACCCCAAACTGACCACAATCATATAATCATGGAATAGTTTGGGTGGGAAGGGACCTTAAAGCCCATCCAGTGCCACTCCCTGCCCTGGGCAGGGACACCTCCCACCAGCCCAGGTTGCTCCAAGCCCCCTCCAACCTGCCCTTGAACCCCTCCAGGGATGGGGCTGAGCAAACTCAGCAGAAACGAGATGCTACAGCAAAGTTCAAGGCCTGGGGAGCAGAAGCATTGCTCTCAATGGCTGCAGGAATTCACTGCAACCTTGAGAACTTTATGGCTGTATCTCACTCTCAAGCCACACAGCGAACCGTAGTTAAAGAGCCTGTTTCCTCGTTCCAGTTCTGTTATTTAGAGGAAGCACAAAAGAGAAGCTTTTCTTCCACCAGAAGCAGCACAATGACAGGGACACGCTCCTTTATCAATATTAAACTGTAAACTGCTATTACTGGATTTTCAAAGAGCACTCCCCTTTTGAGCCTTCTAAATGGGGCTGAGGCCGGAAGCGGCTAATTGACTTGGAAGGAGAAAACCTGATAGCCATTATCAGAACCCTTTTAATTTGCTCGAAGCAAGAGTTCAAATTCTATCTCAGACGCACAAAGAAACGATGTGAAAGGCGGGTCAGCGGAGCGTGACGAGGATGCTATCTCGCCACGGTGGTGAAGTCATTCCAACCAGAGCCACCGAGCAAACGTCCCGGTGGTGCCACAGCACCGCGGTCCCATCACCGGGATGAACCCTGCTTTAAACCCAGCCCAAAGTCCCAGGGTGCTCCTGACCCACAAGAAGGCATCCAGGGTGCAAACCAGAAGAGCTGTGCTGGTTTTGATAGGGATGTGTATAATAATGTAATAACATTAAATTAAATTCTAAAAAAAAAACCAAAAACAAAACAGAAGATGAGCAAATCCACTCTAATAGACCAGCATGTAGGCACATGGGAGCATCACCTTCTGTACCCAACACCCAGTCCCTCAAGGGGCTCCAGGAAAGCTGGGGAGGGACTCTGGATCAAGGAGAAGAGCCCTAGGATGAGGGGGGATGGTTTTGAACTTGATCAAGGAGAGGAGCCATAGGATGAGGGGGGATGGTTTTGAACTCAGAGAGGGGAGATTTAGATTAGATATTGGGAAGAACTTGTTTGGTGTGAGGGTGGTGAGAGCCTGGCCCAGGTTGGGCAGAGAAGCTGTGGCTGCCCCATCCCTGGAGGGGTTCAAGGGCAGGTTGGAGGGGGCTTGGAGCAACCTGGTGTGGTGGGAGGTGTCCCTGCCCTGGACTTGATGATCTTTAAGGTCCCTTCCTACCCAAATCATTCCATAATTACTTCTATAGGAATAAGCTTTTTGACACATCCACCTTCTCGAAGCAGCTATTCCACCCAGTAGATCTTTGCTCAATGGAGGCAACACCTCCCCTTTGCTATCCCTTCTCCCTGGCAGGACCCATCTCCGGCTCCAAGAACTCCTACCTGAAAACTGCTGTTTGCAGACTTATCAGCGATAAAATTAATATAGATTTTTCCCTTTTCAGGGAATTTTCATTCACAACCTTGCCCGAAACAACTTGTCATGTATGATGGGTCTTTATGGTGGCAGGGCAGTTACAAACCCTTCAGAGGGGAGCACAAACAGCTTTCTCCACCGTGGCTGGAAGAAGACTTTCCATGAGCAAGGCGCCCTCTCTGATAAGCAGGTAGAGCAGAAAACAAAAGCAGGTACAGACTTTCCCTTCTCACAGAGGTTGGTTGGTGGTTTTTTGTCATTTTTTTTTCCCCTTTGAACTGCACTTTGTGCACAAATTGAACCTTCTCTTATTGACATAAGCCACCGGTGACCGGAGCTTTGGCCCTACACCCACAGAAGGGCTGGGAAAGCACATTTTGAAAGCACCTCTACAAAATTCCCGTTGAAATCCGACTGTGAGGAATACCACAATACAACCCCAGAATATGAGGGTGTTTTCTGACTGCGGAGGAGTTTCAAGATTTAAAGTTTAAAAGAAAAAAAAAAAAATCTTTACAATTAGGAGCTGCGGAAAAACCTTCCAGCCCTTGCTGGGAGGAGGATGGATGTGCAGGGGGTGTTCACTCGCCAGGAATGCCCTGTGCACACAAATGAAACCTTCATCCCTCCTCCCCACGACTGAAAAAATAAAAAAAGATAAAAAAAACCCAAGGAAAAAGCCAGTCAGTAATTCCTTCTCACCCCGCTTTCAAGTCTGGGCAGCAGGAACACACCACGGTGCCGGTTCCTCCTCGGCTCTCCCTCATTCCTCTACGCTCCCCAGCTCCTTAAAATCCTGGAAATTCAGCTCAGAGGAGCTTCTACCTTAAAATCCAGCCACTGCTTTCACACAGGTGAAGTTCACACCTGGCAGGAGCGAAGGGGAAGTTACAAGCAAATCCTTTCACGTGATATTTTTTTTATTTTCGCATGGTATTTATTTTAATGACTTTAATAACTTAAAAGTCTGGGTTTCTTTCACATGGGCTTCTAATGGGAGCGTGGGGAGGGGGGGGAAATCCCAGGAAGAGCATCACCGCAGCCGGTCCCCACGTTGGTCCTTCAGACCACACTGACACTCACAGGCAGGTGAAGTCACTGAGGACTACAAGCTGAAATCCAGCCCTGCAGAAGTTGAACTCCACAATCTGACATGGCAGGAATCACCGAAAAAGGTCTCCAAGGGGCCAGAGAGGGCAGGGCAGAGGCTGGGACAGATCAGTTCACGTACGTGCCAGCGTGTGAACCACAGAGGCAAACAATCCCCCTCTAATCCTTCTGCAAACGATTGGGAACGACTATGACAAAATTAAGTCTATCATGAGGGAGTCGCTGGGGTTTGGGAGCCTGAAGTGGTGGGGTTTTGTTGTTTGAGGGGTGGGGGGAGAGCTCTCTACCTTGCTCTTAATGCACAAACAATTACCTTTAGGTTATCAATCAGCCGTGCTCCTGCAGACCATCACATCAGCCATTGCTAAGCAGCAAATTCTATTCCCACACTCAATATCCGACTCTGCACGTTTTGTTAAATCCAGCTAGCTGCCTTTTCTTTTTTTTTAAATGGAAAATATGTACATTTGAGGAACAACCAGAACAATAAAGGCAGGGAGCAGCAGGCTCAGCAGAGGGTCCCGTGGAGGTGCAGGGCAAACTGTACCCCCCCAAAGCGAGGAAAGGGCATGGATCTAGCACAGAGGGAGCAGTTTTTTGGGACGCAGAGCCCGGAGCTCATCCCACACCACCCAGTGCCAGGAACCTCTCGGCACCTCCAGCTACACCGGGCTCCTCCTGAAAGGATGCGCTCCTAATGAAGGGGAAAGCCATTCATAATTAACGTCGCCATAAAAAAAAAATAAAAATAAAACAACCCCAACCTAAGGTATGTGAAGAAAAGGATGATTAAACTCTCATTTCCACGTGTGCTGGGGAGCAGGAAGCTGACAAAAGGGAAACCGAGCCGCCAGGAGCTCTTCTCAGCCGCTTTTTAAGGCGAGGAGGAAAATATTCCCCGTGAGGCCAGGGCCCAGGTGGAACGCTCTAAAAACTTGCGAGGAAATAGGATTTCCTTCCAGCGGCGGGTGCTGACAGCTCGCTGCCGCCCACAGACATTGAAACCATTAAATAAAAAAAAAAAAAAAGAGAGAGGAGAGAGTTTCCAAAGAGCGTGGAGAATTTTTTAAAGTCCCACCAACTTCACCGAGGCCAGACAAGGGCGTTTGTAGAGGAGAATTTTGCAGGAGAGAAGCCGCGGGGAAAGGGGGGTAAACCCGCGGTTCCCCC